>NC_134710.1:242595091-242860091 GCF_043290135.1 Rhipicephalus microplus
ACGCCGACAAAAAGCCGCTCAGTCACGGTGGATGTTAAAGGCCTTGCGGCCGTAGACAATGTTGAAAATAAAAAAAATCAACTCATCAGTGCTGTCACTCCTTCTTCGTCATTACTGACACGGAAGATTTTTCGGTTATCCATGTGGAGGTTCAGGAAGTAGGCTTGCTCTAGGCTGGGGCCGGGGGGTAGACTACGCAGGACGTCAGCGGCACCCTCTCATCCTGTAATAAGTGCAAATATGACTTCTCATAAAAGGATGTTCGTGCTGTTCTGGCAGCACCATATATAAAGAATGTGTAGTGTGTATCCTTCGAAATGGCGTGTAATTGACATTACACTGAACTTGAAGCATACAACCCATACATTCCAATAATTTCGTATGATAAAGATAAGAGTTTTCCAGCATACAGCAAATTCCCGAAATGAGGTGAAGTGTAAGATTACAGCTCGAAAATGGCACTTACGCTGCCTGAACTCACCTAAGAATCAAATTCCTTCTAGGGTAGTGAGCCAGTGTGAAAAACAATTCCTAAAGTACAACGTTCCGAACATGTAGCATTAATCAAAATGCACAAGAAACTTACCTCTTCATGTACAAACAGTGAAGACATCTCTGCTTTTTCTTTTACATGAGAACAAATGATCTTGGGCGTGGCACTAGCGAAGAGGTCTGCAAAAAAAAGTAAAAGATTTACTGACTTTAATCACGCCTCTAACAATCTGAGGAATTGTTACAAGTCACCAATCAGTGCAATTCTGACTGCCTCTATAAGGGCATCAAAAATGAACAATTTTCTCGTTCTTTCTACTCTCACAAGACGCTCCGTCAATGGAATCTAATCCAAATTTGACGCTGTGCTTCCTATTTGCCTGCTTTCGAGACGTAGGGCTGCGAACATGTGTTTTGTGCACCTAATCTAGCACAGAAATTCGTCATCTATAATTCAATCATCTTAATTCATTGTAATTTGATAAAAGATCTGATAGCTTGTCCAGTTTTTAAAGAGTTGCGGGCCTGCAATAGGCATTGCCTTGCACGTATGAAAGTACTTTTTTTTTTAAAAAAATTCAAAGCTTGCTTTCAGAAAAAGCGTCTGGCATATTTCGACAACCAAGCCCATCCTCTGATGGCAATCAGGGGCACGCTATTAGCGATTATTGACTACGGGATTTACAAACGTAACCCGTGCCTAAATACTCAGTTAAACACAATCACGCAAGTAAGAGCGCTCGAACGACACCAACGCGCGCGGACGCCGACTACGTTGCATCAGCCATGGCTTATGCTAGAGCTACCGCACATAGCTCCAACAGTCACGTATACTCTCGTGATTCTGTTATAACGCCGAACATTATCGCAGATGAAAGCGAAGCACGAAAACAGGAAACAGAAACGAGGGAAAACAACGCACGGCGATGGCCACAACAACGCGCCTTTGGAAGTCTGCTAGATCTTTCCCTGTTGCTGGTGGCACTTGTCCTAAATAGCTTAAAAGACCGAGGCGCACGTGCTGGGAGCATCGCGGCATATCAGCACCTCCAACTATACCGTCTTTAAGCAAAAAAAAGCCATTTCGTACAGTGCGCCTCTGTACATAATTTTTGCTTTTTCTTTCTTTTTTTGCGCTTACACCTAAAGAAGCACGTTGCACATTTGAGTATTAATAGAAATGTTGTACGATGTAGCCCAAAGCACATCTTAAAACAGTATCAATCACTTTGTGCAGTGTAGAGACAATGTGCGATCAGCAACTAATCCCGCCCTTGTTAAGTGATCACATCACTCACTGTAAGAGTGATGCAGGCACTTACACAACATCGCGCATAGCAGTGTGAACTCGTTAAGTCACACGTTTAATCGGGCATCTGCAACAGGCCCGCGAACGCATGCTGTTGTAAATGGCTGGCAGCCTACTTCGGCAGAGCTGCTGCAGGCGCCCAGCTAGCGCTGTATGATTACTATTTACGAAAGCAGTACACTCACCGTTAACAGGCCCACGTTGTCCGTGTCCGCCACTCCATGAATATTCCTTAATCCGAGCGTCACTTCGAACACGGTGTCATGCGTGACCACCATTGAATATGCGCCTGTTCGCTAGAATACACACAGCGACCAAGACCCCAGACCAACGCAACGCATTTGAAAGACGATGAGACAGAGAGAGCGACGTTGAGAGAGAGAAGGAGGAGGCACTGGCGGCTGCTAAAGCCCCGCGGCGGCGCCGCAGCTGTCGACGCAGGTGTTCGGTGACGCAACTATTCGCTTATCTACGCTGCCGTTGTGGGAGCAACGCTGGCCGGGGTGAGCGGGGGGGGAGGAGCGGGAAACTCGCCAGGACGGCGCCGAAGAGCAAACGCTATGGCGCATACGGCGGACGGCCGTTCCTCGCGGAATGACTACTTGTAAATGGCAACTCTCCTTCCAGCCAGTCGCACAGCGACGCAGGTTATTTACCAGCCTCGGGTTCCTTGAGTATTTTGACGGAATGCGATTGCAGTGGGCGAAAAATAGTGAAGCAAAACATGCGGAAAACAAAGTGCACCATGGAATGGCCAGAAACAATAATTATTTCGTCCTCGGTGACATTAGCGGGAGAGCATCGCTACACCTTTTTCCAGAGGAATTTCTTTTTGCATTGTCTGTGTCTGGCACTTCCGCGTATGGTGCCGCAAACACTGAATGCGTAGTCGAAGCTGGAACAAATTAATCCACAGTCGCGGATGTTTAGAAGGCTTGTCACGCACCACGAAACATGCCGAGGTTGTTATAACAAACTGTTTGCTGACCACATGATCAGCACATAATTCCATATGGTTACCCAATGAGCTAGCTAAGCACCTGTAGCAAAGGCAGGGCACGTTGTTGTTAAACGTTGTTAATATAAACGATGGTTGTGCATTAGTGCAGTGACAGCTTTCCGTGTGAATTGGTCATAACCAACGTTTTCGAGCGTAGAAGTGCCTCAGCGGACCTAATCAGCTACCACAACAAGTTCGTAAGCAACGATGAGGTACGAAAATGTGCAGCTGTTTTGCATGTACTGAATAGTCCGTGTACAGTGCGTTGATCACCGCCATTCCTTAAGCCACCTCCCATATAGTCTCCCAGTCTGAACAGGTGTGGGACCTTAAACAATAAGAAGCAGTGCCTCCCCCCCCCCGCACACACACACACACGAAATTCGAGGGCGCACGGGCTGATACACACGCATACTTATTCACAGGCGCACACACATACACGTATACACACGTACGGCCACACACACACGCGACCGTAAACGCACGCATGCATGGGCGTACACATGTGCACAGGCACGCTTAACACAAGCACGGACTCGCACATACACGCGCACGCACACATGCACTGGTGTACACACAATCGCGCTTACACGCACACACACCCACCCATACTCGGGCGAACATTATTTGTGTGTATATAATCCATAGCAAACTTGCAGCTTATAACCAACGCTAAGGAAAGCTTTCGTAACATGGATTGCAGTTAATTGCCATTATAGATGAAACGCGATTTGCTTCTGCTGACATTCTGCTGTATTCGGAGAGCACCTTCACACATTCTAAGTCAATTACGCCGTCATTTAACGCAAGGTCCACATATTCGTGCAGCAGCTGCGCTGCTCGGCCGCCAATCAGAAGGTCGCGGGTTCGATGCCGGCCGTGGCAGTCGAATTAAGGCGGAGGCGAAAAGGTAGAAGCCTTTGCACTGTGTGATATGAGCGCTCAATAAAGAACACCAAATGGTGAAAATCTCTGCAGCTTTCCACTACGACGACCCTCATAATCATATCGAGGTTTTTGAGACATAAAATCCCAAATATTATAATTATGTGATCTTCTTATGCTGCATATTCCATCTGATGAATCGGCACCTACACCCTTCTTAGGCACAAAAGCACCCTTAGAGCCTATTTTAGGGTGCTATTGAGGCAAGCACCAAAACAAAGGGGTGCTCTTTTTTTCAATCGACCATTTATGGGCGTTAAAGGGTGTTGCAAAGAAAAAGCACCCTTTTTACACTCTTTTGGGTGCAAAAATTTTTACTGTGCAGTCTCAAACCACAGGGCGCGCTGGCAGGCGGCTCTGCTCAGCTCCGCATTAGAACAACAACTATGGGCTGTCCAGCGAGCCGAGGAAGCCGCCAGAACCCAAGGGCTCGCGGCTGATGTCTAGGCCGGGGTTCAAGCCCACCCCGATTTATCATCGCCGGACTCTTAATAAATGTTGTTTCTCTCTCTCTCTCTCTCTCGCCTGCACTTCCTTGACACCATATTGTGTAGATACCCACGTTCATCTCATGTCGGGGAAAATGACAGTGTTTCCATCAACTCACTTCAATCTGACCACACTATCAATGATATCAGCTTTCGCTTCCTTAGTTAAAGAAGTAAGAAAACATCTTATACAACACTGCACACGCATAGATTGGGATACCGTACGTGAGAATAATCCAGAGACAATACTGCTAGCGGGGACCCTTGCCACGTTTCTCAATGATGAGGGCCCTGCGCCCCTGCTTTGTAAAATGGAGCAAACCATGCGATGTGTGTGCGCGTCAAATTTTGTGACTCTTTGTTACTTCCCTTTTCTTTTTGCTTTTTCGCCTCCCAGTGCCGGGCAGCAGATTAAAGGCCTATACCGTGCCGGTTTATTTTTCAGTTTCTCTGTGTGGTACGCACTGGGCAGCGTATTCCTCACAACTTTCCCATTGGATTTCGTTTAGGTACACAAAAACTTTTTAGATAAGCCAGGACAGGTGGACCCTCCAGCTAATTTTATCAGTGCTTTTTCATGGCAACAGTATGGCTGTGGAAATATACTAAATTTTACAAGAGGTAATGCAGCGACACAGTGCCCTCAACAATATTTCCAACCCGTTTATCTAAACATAATACGAATAATATTCTAAAAACGGTACAGGTAAGATGAAGTACTAGGCAGCAGGAAATAACTCAAACTCATAATGCAATTTCAGATCATTGCGTGTCGCCCTGAGACATTCAAGGTATACTTCTTGTGCTAAATGGTTTCTAAACCCAAAAACTTTAGAAAAAAAAACAGGAGATAGGAGAAGACATAGCGCGATTACGTTGAACTACGTCCCATCCGATGCAGCGCACAAGGCAGCAAGCAGAAACAATTAATAGTGAACACGTAGATTCGGCAAGCCTGTAGCGCTCTCTTTCAGCTGCTAGACTTCTTAACAGTGCATTTTTAGTGCTAGAAACTAAGGTAAGTTTAATGTAAAACTATTACATTCTTCCCTATTTAATGTTTGCAGTTTGCTCACTGCGATTGGCTGAAAGCTTTCAAGTTAACCGCACGTGGCTCGCATATGTCACGTGATGCAAAGAGAACAGAGAAAACAGAGAATGAGCACGCACGCACGTGCGCACTTACGAAAAATTTAGTGTTACATAGGTAGTTCCGACGAAAAAATCGGCCTTTTTACATGATACCCGCTCACGGTGGTATAGCGGTTATCGTGTTCGACTGCTGTCCGCCGAAGCGGGGCGCGTACGGCCATCTAATGCACAATTCGGCCGAAAAAGGAATCAATAAGTTTGAGCTTTGCACCTTTGTCGCTATACTATCCAGTAGCAATGATGAAAAATTTTCGGACAGAGCCTTCATCGCCCGTGCGTCGCGCGACGCTGACAAGACCTTGGCAACTTGCAACGCCGCAACCACATGAGCCCACTGCGGGCCACTACGTTATTTCGAACGAGAATGAAAGCTTTCAACAAAATCGGAAAACAAGGTGGAATTTGCAATTTTGTTTGGATAAATCAGTTCTGGCGCAATATACGCATATTCAGTAGAAATATTAGCTTTGGTTTAACGTCTGAAAAGGACAATTAGATTATCATGCCGTAGTGGAAAAAAAGTGTACCTAAATCTATGTACACGCCTCCAATAAATATGCAGCCGCGCCTTGGCCGCTATTTGATTTTACGCTTCGGCGGACAGCAGTCGAACACGATAACCGCTATACCACCGTGAGCGGGTATCATGTAAAAAGGCCGATTTTTTCGTCGGAACTACCTATGTAACACTAAATTTTTCGTAAGTGCGCACGTGCGTGCGTGCTCATTACATTCAATGAAAAACGTTTTTCTTTCTCTATCTGGTGCGCCCAAACGACTTTATGGCAATCGGGACAGCCTTAATTGCTTCCGCCCCTCTTACACGGCGCTGTTTCCTCGAGTAATAAGTTGCTCTTTCCGAGACCTCGGTAATGGCAGTGCCTAAATCAAGGTAGTGGCATAACCAGGCTGTCGTTAAAGGGTTAAACATTGCGTATGAAACAATTTTATCGCCCTCGTCCGTCTTATAGCCCATGGTGTAGAAGGACGCTTTGCGGCCGGATATTCGCCTGTCGCGCTCGCCCGCTGAGGGGAAACGAGGGACTAACACTGGCCCGCACAGGCAAGCCGCGCTTGTTCGACGCGATACTCGTAGCGCGCGCTTCAAACACAAGTAGATGCGGTACGGCCAGCCGGGACAAATAATAGCTGACACGCGCACTCGACAACCTTTATACTTCCCGACCGCAGAGCGATGGAAGGTGGGCCAAAGCGCATCACAGCGTTACTCTCTAAACAGGCCTGCCATAAAATGCCAGCTGGCAGCGATGGCGTCGAAGTCAGCGAGCCTAGCGCAGTGCAGCCTTCGTTTTCACCACCGATGCCGTCGCGAGGCCGAGCATTCTCTATAAAAAGCCGGCGGCAGACGACAAAACGACAGCTTGGAGCAGGTTATTGGAAACTTGTGACTTGCCCACTTCTCGTTCGCCTCCTCGCCGCATTTGTTCTCTTCGCGCGGCGCTACGCCAGTCATCTGTTGATTGCCTCTTTTTTTTTTTCGTTCACACTGTATAGGTATAGGGAAACAATTTGGAACTGCTGTTAACCCTTCCTGTTTTTTTTTACTTTTCGGCATTCACAAATGCAATTTTAACTTCTGCTAGCAACTCTCCGGACGTCGTTCTCTAATGTCTAAAAACAGAAAGGGGAGTTGCGTGTGAAGTTGCCACTTGGTGAAGCGAAACGAAGGCTCCATACTAAAAGGCCAGCTCTGTTCTTTAAATTAACAGCCACCTGTCACCAGCAGGAAAATCCTTCACACAAAGACGACAGTTGAGAAAAGAATTTTCGCTTGCGGTTAAAAAATGAGCATCAGCATAACAAATTATGTCAATCATGAAGTGAGAACAATTGCCTATTTTAAATACCTTCTTTTGCTTTACAATAATAAGCGCGAATTTCCCCAGAAGAGCCTGCATTGTTCTGGGGTTGGGTTAGCGACGAGCTGTTGTTCGACTCAAAAAAAGCTCCACCCATGTTTCCTGAAAGTTACACTGAAATTTCTTTAGAAACTAATTTCCTCCCCTTGGTGTTGGCGGGTACATTGTTAGTGAAGAAACGCGGCCAGTGGTCAGCAGCGCGTTCGAACAGAATATTGTGCGCTTGTCACATTTGAATCTATGGTGTTTAGCATATTCAAAGCAGCGTCGCTTTTATTTCATAACCGAACGTCTGTGTATACCGTGTATAGTCAACAGGAGCACCAATAATGAGAAGAGAAAATAAAATTGCACTGAATCATCTGAACAGGGTGGTTTCCCTCAGCGCACTAAAGGAGCTCCAACGTTCGAAATACCGTTTCTCTTTTTGTAGTTTTTTTTCTGCCAGGAATAAGTAGGTGCTTTAGCCGCACATAGCATGTGCCACACTACTTTCGCGCCGCGCACTGCAGCCTGGTGTACGTGAGACCCGCAGTCACGCTTGCGCACGTACAGACGCGCATGCCCGTCTGCCACTGTGATGGCTCACACAGCCCAGTTCACGGGAAATTGATCCTCGGAGAACACTCCCTCGATTTCCAACTTTCGTTCCATCCGAAGCGAAATAGAGGAGGGCGATATATCGAGAAAGAAGCGCCGCACATAAAGGCGTGCGCTTTGGCCTCGGTAGAGTCCTCCCGCGGCTCCTGCCCACGCGTCCCCTGCTTGTGCGTCTTTTCGTCATGTTTCTCCCGCAAGCTCCTTCCCCTCCAAGCCTCCGTGCGCCGTCGTCAGGACCATTGTTATTAAATTTTGTTCGGCGAGAAAGAACGCGGTGGGGACGGCGTTTACAGCGAGGAAGATGGAGAAATAACTTGCCGCCTCATCGCCGCTTTCTCGTCGTTTTTCCGGTGTTGTTATTTCTCCTTCGTGGCCACACACTTCTTGCCTTCGCGTCGCCGATTTCTCGCTTTCAAAGAGCTCCACCGCTCGCTTCAGCTGTCTCGCTTGTATTGCTTCTTCTTCTTGCAGGTTAAGTCCCCCCCCCCCCACACCCCACCTTTTAAGTTCAAACTGAAAATGACGACTTCGAAAGCAGCATTAAGCCGATGTGGACGACTGAGCTCACACTTTGTCGTCCTTCTTGACCTCGTCCGTGTTTTGCTTGAAGCGGGTGCGCGTTTGTTTTCTGCGTGGCTGGCTTAGGCCGACAACTTCTGCGTGGGCTCGGGACATCTTTCGCGACAGTGTGTGGTCATTGAAGTGTAAGGCAATTGTCGCTCTTAGAGTGCCGCCGAGATGTCTTTTCTTCGTTCTACAAAGCTAAAATATATAATATAAGAGTGGGTATATGGGTAAAGTAAAGTGGAAACAATTTTGGAAGAGGAAACACGTTGCGATTAATTTTGTTGACCAGACAAAAAAGAACAATTTTATTGTGAGACTCAGAGTAGATTGTGAGCATTGCCATCTGTGAAACCGTCAAACGTTGTTTGTTTTGAGTTGCCCAAATAGCGCCGGTCTTGGAGGAAATTTGCTGGATTTAGTTTACTGGCGCGTTTTGCTACAACAGTAGCTATCATGGCCTCACTGCTCGAGCCACTTTGATGTCTGACAGTAATCTCATAGTGTTTCGCAATGAGTTTACTCTCTGAGCTTCGCAAAAAAAAAAAGGACTGACGGACAAATGCGGTGCTCAAACCTGAGTAAATGCGACCTTCAGGCAATGTTGCATTTTAAAAACTTGCGTCTTTTTTTCGTCGTATTCATATACTGGCTTTAGTGGCTTTCGCGGAAAGGCTAAACAGATACAAGAACGAATATCTCTAATGGCGATGCAAACAAAGGTTAAGGTTGAAAGTTGGGTGAGTTGGCGATAGGTGACGTTTACGTGTTAAGCAGTGCACGTACACAAGCACAAAAGGAACGAGATGACGAGACGACTGCTGCACTTGCAACTAGTTTATTTTGAAGAATACTTTATAAATATGCACACATGACAGCATACCATGTGGGACAACAACATTCAAGTTACAACGTTTTCCGGCGATCTTTCAAAAAAGGCATGTCGCTAGTAATATGGGTAATGGCGTTCTATATCACTAAAAAAATGAGTGATTGCATCAGCCAAGAATCGGCAGTTCTGAGCGATTGAGAAGTGTCTTTTTCAAAAAATTGGCGGAAATAATTATAACTTGAACGTCATTGTCCCACGTGGTATGCTATCTGTGTATATTTACAATGTTTTCTTCGATATAAATTAGTTGCTAGTGTAGCAGTTGTCTCGTTATCTCGTTCCTTTTGTGCCTTGTGGCTCTGAATTGCTCCACACTTAAACACTCGACGAATACCAATAACGTTTTTATTTATTCGTTGGATGGAAACGCTCGGAAAACATTCAAACTTCACAAGAACTTAGGAAAGTTATAGTTCCGGTACAACCCCCTCACAAATATACAATACCTCACTGTAGAAAATTCTATGGGGTCTTTTACATTGTTTAGATCTATAATCTTTTGACAGAAATGGCTTGTTTCTTGCATTGCAGTTTGGTCACATCGCTTCAATTTGTCTGTCGTCCACATACTGCTGTAAAATCATATGAAATATTTTGTGGAACAAGGTGGCAGTGAATATCACACGGGGGAGGATCAAGCGCTGAAGATCTTTTCAAGAGGTTCCTTGAAGTAAAATTTGAAAAAAATGACACTATATACCTCGAATATAAAGTATTCTTTTATGCTTATTGGTACATGAAAAATAATCAAGCTTGTATAAAAGAGTAACCTAGTACAATTGCCTCCATAGCAAGTGAAACTTATTAGTGAGCACTTACTGCTTCAATAATGTCGATTTGATCAATATGAGGGTTTAACATCCCAATACCACAATATGATTACGAGAGACGACGTAGGGAAGGGCTACGCAAATTTCGACCACCGGGGGGTCTATAACGTGCTCCCGAATCTCAGCACACGAGCCTACTGCCTCAAGAATGTCACTTGTGTATTAGTAAAAGTTTTCGGTTACATTACCGATGCCTTTCCTCCAATTTTATATGTCACAATTGTCTTAGCTTACTTGCCCACGAAAAGTACGCCTGTAAGTTGTGCTCATTGGTAGGAATTCATTATCGCCTTTGTTGTCTCTTGCTCGTATCCTGCGTTCGAGTTTGCACGCTCACTCAATCTTACTATGAGACCAGAAAAAAAAACGCACATAGCTTGGCGTAAGGCAAGACATAGCAGAGCTCAGCGACTTTGGTCTGGTCCTGGCCATACGAGGTGATGCCAAGTGAGGCTTAGTCATGTGAAGGAGCCCAAACTGATGTGAAGTTCCCGTTGCGTCTAGCACAGTCGGTCGTACCATGTGGTGGACAAGTTTAAACAAGTCGAGTCCAGAAGTCTCGCTTGTTAGCGCACTGCGACTCCCGGTGAGCGGCTCCCTCATCGACAGTGCTGGAGTGACATACAGTGCGAACCTTCTTCGGCCTCCCCGTGTCTGCGTCTGCCACCGCGCACCTCCACCGCTCACCGGTTTTTACAAAACGAAGAAACGTATGCGCAGTTGACCGTGAAGTCACGTCAAGCGTAAGAGAATGGTTGCATGTAGCCTAGAGTTTCCTAAATATACACGAGAGGGAACTCTGGCGCTTGTGTCTATGGGAGATGCAACGCACAGCGCTTCAGCGGGCATGGGAATTATGGGCATGACGTGAATTTACCTGGTGTTCGTACTTTACGTTTCTTCGCACTTCGCATTGCTTGAAGCTACTTTGTCACGAAACAACAATCGACAAATCTTCTGCAGTTGCTCTTCACCAACTTAATCTCTTAGGTTTACCACTTCAAATGGGTCACAAATTGAAATACGGTTTGTCTTTTTTTTCTTCAAACTAAACCAAAACACAACTGTAAACGAAGCCAAAAACGCGTTCGCCGCCCACAAGCACGAAGACTAGCCAATGCTATCCCCTACCTATAATTCCTAAGTTCGCCAAACGATCGCAGTGCCAGTGTCCCCTCTAGTTAGTTTTAGGAAACTCTATGGCGAACACTGTCCAGGCAGTTGGCCTGGTGATGGAGTAGTGTATGGGCTAGCAATGCAGGTGCACAGTTGTGCAACCGGTTGCTAAACAACACGGAGTGACGTCATTGCTGCTCGAAGATTTTTTGCGGGTGTTTGACAGATAAATGCTGGCTTAGAGAGCCCCCCCCCCCCTTCCCCGCTGGTCAATTGTGTTTATGACACAATAAGGCTTCACTAGGTATGACTCAGACACAGGAAAATCTCGCCATTATTCAGTGCCACATTTTGTGCTAGAGACCTCGCACCTAGGAGCAGAGCCCCTTTACATGCTGCCTATATATATGATACGCAATACGTGGCCTTCCCAGCTCCATAATTTTTAAATGCGAACGCATTTTTTAATCGGGCTATGTCAAGGGTCGTCGGGATCCATCTACCGCCTTCTCGCACGTTCCTAGCAGCCGGAGCTCCCACCATGTCACGCTTCGGCGTCGGCAGCTGTCATCAGCAGCTGCGGGCGTGCGCGCTTATCCTCGCGCAACCGGAGCCCCCACCTCCTTGACTTGAACGCGTTTTGACCGAGAATGCTAGCCCCTGGAACTGGAAACGCATATCACGTTTCTGAAGGGCAGAAAAAAAAGTAGCTCCTATAAAACGCAGACATAATGCATAGTTTGTCGATGCTCCGCTCAAAAGTTAATAGGGAGTTTTAGAATAGCGCACGGTGAGCCCTTACGGTGCTGTCGCTGCCGCTGCGCATGCGTCGTAACGCGAGTCGGCGTTCGCGTTTGCGGACCGCACGCAGAAAATCCAAAATTGCGTGCGGTAATGGCGGCCCGCATGTGCCCGCAAGTGCTGGTTTGATTGATTGATTGACTTGTGGGGTTCAACGTCCAAAAACCAGCATATGATTATGAGAGACGCCGTAGAGGAGGGCTCCGGAAATTTCGACCCCCTGGGGTTCTTTAACATGCACCCAAATCTGAGCACACGGGCCTACAACATTTCCGCCCCCATCGGAAGTGCAGCCGCCGCAGCTGGGATTCGATCCTGCGACCTGCAGGTCAGCAGCCGAGTACCTTAGCCACTAGACCACCACGGCGGGGCCGCAAGCGCTGTGTTCGAGGCTACGGTGTCGCTGCGATCGTGCGTTGCGGTTCGCAGCAGGGCAAACGCTATTCTAAAGCTCTTATGGCGCCCGCTTCGCCCGCAACGCCCGCAGCGCTTGCAAACGGTATTCTAAAACTCCCTAATATCATAACTGTGGGGGCTACGCCGAATCGGCTGAGCTTCTCGAAACTCGATCGGCATCTTCCCGAGCTCTGGCGACACATCTTTATGAAGGAGCCAACAGTACGAAAATGTCAAATCCGCTCCTCAGCGCGCTGCGTTTCATTGGTTACGACGAAACCAGTCATCGCGTCAAGAATGGTCGACTAAGTTGGGCGGTTTTTTCTAACCTGAGGTACCTTCTTTCATTGGTTTGTCATTCCACTGAGTGCAGAACTGCACCCATGCAATAATAGTTTCAGAACCTTTTTTTGATTATATTTTTAGAAGCAAGAGGTGTCTTTTTTTTAATTATCAGCCCGGTGGCCTCTGAGAGCAGCACCGACCGAGTGTCTTACAACATCGCAATCGCCGCTAAACCCAATACACGTGTCAATCATCATGTTCAGCCTGTACAATCTAGCGCGCTGTTCGGCTGATGCTCGTCTTCTTTGTTGTCATCGCCCTCTAGCTCTCGAGCACGTGAGGCTGGCTAATTAGCTATTTGGGACGAAGCTTCTAAAGTCGTGGGTCTGTCCCTCATAGCTCGTGGTACGTGACCGCCTAGTCCGATGACTCACTCAGCAAGTGCGGACGGACGGACAGACGCATGGGCAGACGGAAGACAGAAGATTCACGGTTTACCAATAATACAGTCTGAAGCTTCACTTCACTCGTCATTATTCACTCCATGGATATGCCGTTATTTTTTTAGCTGCGCAGTATAGCTGGCCACTAAGGCCAGGACATGCTATGACCAGGCTAATTACGCCAAGTCATAGTAAGGCTGAGGTAATTACGCCACATTTTACAATGACCGTGCAAATGAAGCCATATAAAGCTAGAACCAGGCTAACTAAAGCGTGCTAGTTGATAAGCTAACTATGCTAATTAACTCAACGTTACTTGTGAACACGCTCAGTAAAATATGATAATTAGCACTTACTAACGTAATTGCCATTAGTATCCTTCTAATCAATACTACATTTACTTGCTCCATACTTATCATTATTCTGCTAATTGTGCCCGAGGTAAATACGTTTTCATTTAGACCTTATCAATGAAGACAAGACAGCCCAGTGTAATGGTCTTTAGGCGTCGGCCAATTAGTACAATAACATTAAGACAGAGCTTATGGGGTCTTCACTCAAAAGCCGATCATGCACATGTGTAGACGACCACATTTAACCATATGGTGTAGTAGCGTAATTTTCACGGGGACGAAGAGGACAAGAACACACGACACTCGCTACTGTTCTTGTCCTCTTCGTCCCCGTGAAAATTGCGCTACTACACCATATGGTTAAATGATGTCTCACCAACTAGCCAAGCTCTCAACCCTACTGTAGATGACCAACTTAAAAAGCTGCAAGAAGTTAGGTTATCACAAGCTCCTCTATGGCTCCAGCCTTGCACAAGTAGTGTAAGCTCACCAAATTACTTTGTATGCAAAGAAGCTACCGCGTAATGCTCACTGCATCAAATGCTTCATATAATCACACCTGCACCACCACAGCCATGAATTGAACTCGGGCCTTCTCAAAATCAACGAATTTGTATCCGAGGTTCACGGGTCAATCAGTTTAATTTACAGACCCCCGTGGGGAATATCGGGTACGCCCACCACGTTCGCTCTTGCCAAGGAGCAGTGATCACGTCGAACGGCCCGATTAATCTATCAGCTTTATCGCGAAGACTATGCGCAGACGCACGCAGAAATAGAAGTGATCTCACCACGCGGCCGCGATGCTTCGCATTCGATTTCACCGTGCTCACAACGTATCGAAACACATGCAGCCGCGTTGCCGACATGATGCGAGGGTCCCTCGTGACCACCTGTCCTCATATATATCTGCAATACTTAATTGTGGCGAAACGAGCAGCACAAGAGTGCTGCGTGTGTACCCTTGCTGCCTTCTAGACTGGAAATTTTCATGTTGCCCTGCGAGGTACTATCGAATATATCAAGCAACAACCGGCTAATCGATGGGCAGTATTCTGTGACTCCAAGGCGGCTCTATACAATGTCTTTCATCGGCACTTCGTCGCGGGTCGTACGAACAACTGGTATGGAAGATCAGAGAAATGCCACACTATGCGACCGAACAAGGACACAACGTTGTGTTCCAGTGGATACCAAGTCATTGCGGTATCTCTGGCAACGACCTCGCCGATTAAGCAGCCAGAAATTCACACGTACAAACAAACCCTGTGTCCGTACCTTTATCTAGGATTGAGTCGGCTAGATACCTAAATAAGCTGGCGCAGGACATGACACTCCAGAAGTGGCAGTCGTCACAATTTGCACATCATCGACTATATTCTCTCGACCCATCTCTACGACTGCGGCTACCCTCTGGTCTTTCTAGGGAAAAAGGCACAGTGTTGTGCCGTCTGCGTCTGGGCGTAGCCTTCACCAATTCCTACTCATTTAAAATATGGATGGCCGACAGCGCGGAGTGCAGCGACTGCGCCGTCAATGAGACTATTGAACACATGTTACTGCCCGGCATACACAAATGAGAGGTTTCACATGCGCAGTGTTTTAAATCAACTGGACAGAAGTGATTTCACTGTCGAGAAAGTATTGGGACCATGGCACGGCCCATCCGATTTCCGAAAGGCAACGAAAGCACTGTTGCATTTTTTCAAAGACATCAGACTGTTTCATCGTTTGTGATGGTGAAACTGTTACGCATCGGCCCAGACAGTCACCTTTTCTCTCCTCCTCTACAAATTTCCTTCCCCCTTCCCCTTCCCCAGTGCAGGGTAGCCTACCGGGGCTCAGCCCTGGTTAACCTCCCTGCCTTTTTCTTTGTGTTCTCTTTCTCTCTCTCTATGCTGCAGGTGAAACAAAAGAACCTGTCCGAAAGAGGTCTACACTCACGAACACGCTTGTGGGAGGCACGTGTTGAGTTCGCAAAAAGATAGCGCAACGTTCCCGCTGTCGTCGCTGCACTGGCTGCACTGCTAAAATGTTGACTGAGTGGTGACGCTGACGTGTTTGCACGCGGCGTTTATGAGACTGCCGCAACTGCCGCAAATGTCCCACATGCGTCTCCAACGCCACGCGCATTTCTGTAGCCATTTTTATCAAGGCTGCTATCACGCGCTCCGGCCTGTCTCCCTGCCATGGCTGCCGCAGAGCGACCTCCGAGCAAACTCTTCTGCCCGAGAAGCTCTAGCCATCCTGCATAGCACCCCTGTGAATTACCGTTTACCGTGGGCGTGAAAGAGGCAAGATGAAACCCATCGTAAGATACTGAAACAAAGGAGTCATTCCACTATAGAAGACTCGCAGCTTGAGCGTAATGACACAACATGATTATGAGTAAAAATCTGCGCAACTGACGGGAGGGGACTAAAGAGATGGCACAAAGCGCTGAACTTCGAACAGTTTGTTCCTTTGGAATGCCTTCTCTTTGATACAGTTACACACTATTGCAACAGCCATAAACGGAAGACCATGTGTTACAACAACGTGTTACGTGATGTGTGAGAAATGAAAAAAAAAGTTTTAAGTTTCGCCATACTACAGCGAATCCAAGGCTAAAAAGCCATCGGGAAGCCACGGGAAGGTTATAGACAAAAGTATAAAATAGCCACTCCTCCAAAACTGGTGAGTGCCATTTCCTAAAGCAATGACGAACATGGGTGTTCGTTGCTATGGTGAAGAGAGAGAGAAATAAACGTTTATTTAGAAACAGTGTTCCGAGCGAGGCCCGGTGTCACCCTAAGGTTGAAGGGTTCCCTAGTCCAGGAACCTTCTGGATTCAACTGCCCTCTTGGCTTTGGCGACGAGTTGTCGCTGGTCTTCTATGTCCTCGAGGATGAGCTTGGCCTCCCACGTTTCCATTAGGTGGTCGTCGTTTATTCTTGCGGATTGGTCCCGCTCCAGTTGCACGTCGGGGTTTTCATGGCACTGGTATTCCAGGAGCAAGTGTGCCAGGGTGTCTGGTATGCTGCAGACATACCAGAAACATGAAGCCATGTTTCGTTGAGTAGAGGCAATGCATTAATATGTCATGTATGTAAGTGTTGCTTTGTAGGCGTCTGAAAATCACGCTCTCTTCTTTTTAGTCTTGAATGGGTTGGGGGTTACAGCCGTTGCTATAGTTTGTGGAGTTGAAGTAGTGACCAGTGGGTGTTTTCTACTAATTCCATCTCTGCAGCGACGGATCGGGTATCATTTGGTCCCAGGACAGCTCGGCTGACGTGCTCGCGGGCAGCGGCTTGAGCCGGTTCATTTCCCTGTAGGCCCTCGTGTCCAAGAACCCAGATTACGCAGGTATATGGAAGTGGAGAGCTTCGCTGTTGCAGGATGTTAATTGTGTCGGCTGAGACGCGGCCCTTCACAGAATTACGGCAAGCGGCTTGCCATGCTGAAAAAATATTTTTTTGTTCTCAAAAACAAATGCGGTCCAATCCGGCCATATTAAACGCGGGTAAACCAAATTATTCTTCATATCGAGCGATTTCCAAGCATGACATGTGTTAACATCATCGCATAGAAAAATCGACGGCCACATCGAATGAAAATAGTCGGAACACTTGATACATCGAACATTGGGCACCGCAAAACGCCTAAACAAGTTCGCTTTCCCTCACAAGAGCCTCGCTTTTTTTCCTTACCAAAGGGACTTAGGTACGTGCATTTGAGAGAACGCGGGGTGCGTTCAAGGGTCTGGAGGTTGAATCGCTAAAAGGATGGTGTGGTTAGGAGCAAGTAGCAACTACCACTTGCCATTATATATCTTCCGGTACTCCTCCTCGTCACACCCATTGTGCGCACTCACCTTCACCTCTCCGCGATTCTTCACTGCTTTAGCTAACGTGATGATTGCCGTCAAACAGAATAAACTGCTGTTCTCCGCAAACCTCGTCATAATGATCATAGTCGAACGTGGAGAAAAGAAATGTGACGCTACCGCTGCTTTTTTCTTTCTTTTTTTTCATTGAACAAAATATAACGTAATGATGCTAAATATATGTACAATTTTATACGCACAGACCTATGTCAAACAGTTGATTGAAAGAGGGGTTTAACATCCCAAAACCACCATATTATTATGAGAGACGCCGTAGTGAAGGGCTCCGGAAATTTCGACCACCTGGGGTTCTTTAACGTGCATCCAACTTTAAGCACATGGGCCTACAGCATTTCCGCCTCCATCTTATGTTGAAAAGTCGCATATGTTCTTATATAACCAGTTGTTTATAGGTGCGTAACCATGCCACCATCACCATGGATGTAAGCAACACTAAAAGCGGTAAGATGACATGTAGCGTTTGGGCTCATGAGGATGGTAGCCCTTGCCACTGCTGCATGTATCAGCTTCAGTGGGTAGCGCTTAACTACAAGTGACGTTAACTCAGCGAGACAGATGAATCATAGGAATACATATGTAAAGTTTGCGAAAATGAATAGCCAGTAGTGCAACCACAATGGACGTTTCACAAACAATAAGGTCTATTTGAAAAGCAGTTTTGAGACAGCTTCTGTGTGGTGTGTGAGACCTTCTGTGGCTCTGGGGTGGAAGACTTGATTGTCACGCAAAATGCTTGGGTTGCGTTCCTGCTGAGACCATGATACATTATTTGCATTCATCGGGTCACCTCTGCCCGTTTCTGGGTAGACATAAACTGTAAATCATCACCTGTGGCACATGCCTGCTTATCTGTGGCACATGCTCGCCCGTGGTATACGAGTATGTGCCAAGTGTCTGGCGAAAAACAACATTATCACATTATTCACGTTATGATCAACGAGGTGCATACATCACGCCATCTTACCCTCCCATACTAACGTAGATAGATAGATAGATAGATAGATAGATAGATAGATAGATAGATAGATAGATAGATAGATAGATAGATAGATAGATAGATAGATAGATAGATAGATAGATAGATAGATAGATAGATAGATAGATAGATAGATAGATATATAGATAGATAGATAGATAGATAGATAGATAGATAGATAGATAGATAGATAGATAGATAGATAGATAGATAGATAGATAGATAGATAGATAGATAGATAGATAGATAGATACTCAAAGTACCTGCAGTACGCAAAGAAATGCTTCGCTTTTAGATTACCTACATTAAGGTCATAGCAGACAGAATTTCGACGGCTGTAAAGCACGTGCTGCTATGTACAAAGATTTTGAGGCACTCAAGTTTCTTCCTTTTCCTGATATTTGTTTGTTCATGAAATCTACAAAACAGCGCAAGATTCTTTCACTGGATAGGCCCATATTTACTCTATAGTTAATCAAAGTACGGCTGTGTTCATTGAGATGCACCATCCTGTAACATGACCCCGTGATTGCTTGTGGTGAATTGAACTGTGAATGGCGTTCATTTTGCGAATTTCTTTCTTTTAGTTTCTCAGGCTCCTTTCTTGCTTTAGAGTAGCCAAACGGGCGCAGCTTGGTTCTGTATATTTGAAAAAACTCGCCGTATTTGAAAAAAAATGGCCCGAAGCAAACTTCATTGCCGGGCATAGCACAGCTCAGCCACCGAGTAAAAAAGAACGGGAAAAACGTATTATAGACTCTCCTGCCGGTAAAGTTTATCAAGCGCCCTGCCGCGGTGACCTAGTGGCTAAAGTATATTGGGCTTCTTACCCGCAGCTCGCGGGATCGAATCCCAGCTGCTGCGGTTGCGTTTTTGATGGAGGCGAAAATGCTCTATGCCCATGCGCTCAGATTTGGGTGCACGGTAAATAATGCCAGGTGGTCGAAATTTCCGGAGCCCTTCACTATAAAGCGTCTCTCATAATCACATAGTGGGTTTCGGACGTCACATCTCACATATCAGTCAGTCAATGTTTATCAAGCAGATCGCATTATGATAGGTTGCGAGAAACTCGCTTGGCAATTGTTGGATGAAGGCGCACGCGCCCCTCGATTGACCCGCAGTGAGAAGCAGTGGAAAATGGGAGAAAGTGGATTCGTAACGTGGCGTAAAAACAGCACGTCGTTCGATAGTCGGGCCTGGAGCCGTTTATACCGAGTTCCCCAACTCGAATTGTGGTGCAGAAAAGCTGTGTCGTGGGGCCGACTGCTTTGGACAACCGTTGGAGAACGCAATTACCGGCATCACAAAGGCATCACGGCTGCACTGTATAAGAAATCGTTTGCCTCTCTTGGCCCCCGCTTCTGCAAACGGTCGCCAAGCCCGGAAAGCAGCTGACGAGACAAGCGCTTGCCTAGAACGCAGACCATCGTTCTGTGGCGCTGCAGGGAACGCATTGTAATGCACCGTCCGGTGGTCTTTCTCGCTGGTGCGCGCTCTCTGTATATCGAGACGGAAGTCACTGGCTGGAGGGAAGAGAAAACTCGATAAAATTTAGATCAGAAGGGTCTTCTTTTGAACTCTGTGTATGGTTCCACCCTGATTGGGTTTCGATCGCCTTCCTTCCCCTCAGGCATAGGTGAACTTCGGCCGCTGTGCGGAGTCGTAACATACTCACCCCACTCTGTAAACTGCTTCGCTTTGAAGCATCGGATTGCTAAAAAAAAATCGTAGTGAGGCATTCTTCCCCGGTAAAATGGAAGCTGCATCATCGGCATATGGAACGGTGCGAAATGGGCTTGTCTACCTTTATGCAGGAACGGGAGATGACCCGATTCGTGTGACGGGTACGCGCAACATGGACCCTACCTTCCTTGCAGCTTTCACAGCTTGGTCAAACAACACCATAAGAAAGTTGCAGAAAATTTCTAAGCATAATATTGCTTGATGAGAACAAAGCACACTTCTTTCGGCTGCTTTTTTCTTACGGAGGGATATTTAAAGTTTTCAACGGGACTTCCTCTCTAATACGCCGTGGCTGCAGGCGGTTACTGCAGGGGAGTGGAGCGCGTCGAGTGTCGCTACGGCAAAGCCAAGTGAGTGCGAGCGTTCGTCAGCATTGCTGAAAAATTGCCCCCAGCTCCCCGAAGGGAATCATGATGAAATGCGAATGCATTTTTTCTACCGAGAGTACAGTGCGTAGTAATTTTAATGGTGTAAATTATAGATGAGACGAGACTTTGTACTGTAACCATTTATTTACACAGTCATCAGTGAACGAACGGTCGAGAGTGAGGCGTGCGCTTAACTCCATTTATATGTACCTATGAGCAAGCGGACGGGAGAGGGGGAAGAGGGAAAGTGATTCTTAAATGAGTGAAAAGAAGATAAAAGTGAGCCCCGTAGCTGTCTGCATCTGAGTGCGACACCTCAACAGTAGCTCATGAGGGAAGGGCATGCGAAGGGATTAAAAGGAATAGGGTGAGAAGGAAAGATAGGATATAAAAAGATGGGGACATGGTCGAACGAGTCCGAGGACGGGGTACCACTCAGCGATAGCTTCACGGCGTGGGGAGATTGCGGAGGGCGAGCCGGTCGGCCAGAGCTTCGCTGTCGTCGGAGATCGCAGGGGCACAACCGTTCGGCGCGGAGTACAGCGAGCGAGTCTCCAGAGAGCGGAGCGCAGCCACGCAGGGAGAATAGAGAGCGAACGGCGAGAGAAGGAGTGGTGGAGCACTGCACCCACACTCTCCTGATTCGCTCGCATGATTTCAAGCTGGACGGTCGTGCCCTCGCGATCTCCGACGCCAGCGTAGCTCACGCCGACTGGTTCGCCCTCCACGGTCTCCTGACGCCGTGAAGCTCTCGCATTGTGGTGCCCCGCCCTTGGACTTCTTCGACTGGGTCCCCACTTTCCTATCTCCTTCTATTTTCCGTCGCTTGCCCATCTATTTCTTCCTCTATTTCCTTCTATTATTTTATTCCTCCTTCCCCCCACACCTATAAGGCACTGCGCCGTCTCGCCTATAGGCAGACAGAAATTAGGTGCCTGCTTCCTTTTCCTTACAAACCACTAACCAACCACACTCTCTTACATTGTCTCCGCACACGCGGGAGCTCCGCCGAGCTCCCGCGATGCCAGCGCTATCACAAGCCAGAGTGCGCTCCTCCTCTCCACTCACCTTCTGCTACTCCCCCCCCCGCACCACATGCTCCGATTGTTAGGGGCGAGAAAAAGCGTGCGCGTCCGCTGCTGACGCTATAGAAAAGGGAGTGATATTGATGGTATAAGAGAGGGGGTGATAGCGGAGCGAGAACATGTGCCGGCACGCGGACGCCGCCACCCGCCTGACATAGCTCGAATAAGTATTGGATTCGCAATTAAAAAACGCGGTCACGGGTGCTAGTGGCTTGTGTGGCAGTTGTCGTTGTTGCCGTCAGTTCAGGTAGGAGAGGTCTTTTGCTGACTCTTTTTGCGGACGACAGATTGGTGCGCACTTTAGCCAACCTAGCCAAAGAACGCTTTTGCATTAATAATCCGTCTGCCTAAGGTATCCCAGTGTTCGAATTGATGTTGCGCGAGTATGATTGTTCAACAGGAAAACACGCACGTAAGAGATAACATACCCACCGCAATTTGTGACGTACGTTCCTTTCTTGTTTCGGAATTGTACTCAAGTAATCGATGACCAGTTTGCCCAGAACGCTGCTCTCACTATGCGATGTATTGCTTTTGCAGTGTCCCCGCTGCTTGATCATCAGCCGTCGGAATTCATTAAACAAAGAGACATACAAACAAAAATTAACAAACAAAAACTTTATCAATAAATAGATAAATAGGGCGCAAGACAAAAAAACAGAGGGAAAGAAGATCATACACACAATGCGATGCGCTTACGAGAGAAACTGTTCACATGTGTAAAAAAGAGTCGGCACACGTAAAAATAAGCGGTTCCCTCAAAAATGATGTAGTCGTTGAACTTTACAGCAACTTGGCATTGTTTCCTAGTGTTTGTTTGTTTGTGAGCAGTACCCTCCGGGTATAAATGCATTACAAAGCGGAGTGGCACGCCGAGCGGCACAGATCACAAAAAGCTATAAAGAATTAGTTACATATTTGAAGTTGAACGCACTCACGCCAGCAAGCAAAAGCTGCAATAATTCATGCAGAATGTTTTATAACAAAATTGGTGACGCATTTTTCAAGGTAGTTGGATCAGTTATGTTCGTTATTAAAATGAAGCAACGATATGGCAGAAACGGAAATAACCACATAGAAGCTCATAGGAGTATGCGTGGGCACTGGGCCACTTGATCACCTCTAAGCGTACGTCACTTCATTTTAATTAAAGGTCATAAAACACTCTCGAGCTTGGTGAGAGAACAAATCCTGCGAAAAGCCGGCACTATACCATGATCTTCTCAACCAACTCTTGCAGTCATGCGTGACAAGAAGAGCTTACGAGTGGAGCACGGAGTTGCAATTTTCTCGGACGCCCTCAGGCCTGCGCTCAGTCGCTTCGGAACTGCGGGTGCCTGCTGCATGACGTCAAACAGCAGATTGCATGCCATTGACCAACAGCCGACATAAATCAAGAGCAGTGTTTGGTTGAAAAGCGCTTCGTGCCACGGGGCACCGCAAGTGCTGGCGGTGCTCTCCATATAGTCTGCTAGCAATACACAGTGAGGGGGGAAAGTGATTTTTAAATGAAAATAAGAGAAAAGTGAGCCCCGTAATTGTCTCTCAAGGGGAGGACACCTCAACAGTAGCTCACGAGGGGAGGGGGTAAAGAAGGGATTAAAACGGTAGGATTAAAAGGTAAAGAGATAGGGAGAGAGGAAGGAGAGAGAGATAGGCGCAGGGACAGCGAACAACGGAAGTAAGGAGAAGATAGGAAAGATGGGGACGGTCGCAGGAGTCCGAGGACGGGGCATCACTCGACGAGAGCTCATGTCGGCGTCAGGATTGGCGTAGGGCCAGCCCAGTCGGCCGGAGCGAAGCTGTCGTCGGGGATCGCGAGGGCACAACCGGTCGGCACGGAATCCACCAAGTGAGACCCAAGTGAGGCACAATGGCGCATAGGAATCACCACGAAAGAGATTGGTAGCGTTTCATCGCACGCTCAAGGTCATGCGTGATGACGCGCCGTTACTTCTTTTCCCGCCGTCGTTACTACCTGTGTAATTTCTAGCAGGGCCGTCTTGACGAGCTGATTGATTAGTATGTGGAGTTTAACGTCCCAAAACCACCATATGATTAGGAGAGACGCCGTAGGGGAGAGCTTCGGAAATTTCGACCACCTGGGGCTCTTTAACGGTCTTGACGAGCGAAGAGTGATCGAAACACGCCAAGAGCCCCTGCAACTCCACTCATTCTTCCTAGACTAGAGAAATTTTTGCCGAAATATATTCACGAGGCAATGAACTTGGATAATGAGGTTGTTCGATGATAACTTGTAAAAGGGTTTCTCGACCTCTCAATGAGCAAAACGTTCATGAAAGAAAGCACCATGAAGGTATACAGAAATGTAACAGCAACAGCAGCAGCAGCATCAAAAGCAATGAAGATGAGGAAGCGGCAGAATGCTTACGCACACTTAGGTGACTTCTGTATAGTTGCTGCAGTACTTTTTGTACAAATTGCATAGGAAGACATAGTAAACAATTGCAGGCAGAAGCCATGCAATTACCCTCATGCATATTTCCACATGAGAAAAACTTCTGTAAAATGGTTTGTCTTTACATATATAGGCACGGAGTGTAAATTTGCACAAAATAGAAGAAAGGTACGTAGTTATGAAAGTAATACGACAATAGTAGCTGCTTTGTAGAATTATCAACAGCTGAAACTTCTCTTTGTGATATCTGAAGTCCTAAAACAGGCTTTCCTTTTTCTATGGGCTAAAATTTTGTTTGCAGAAAACTGAGCATTCGACATTGTCATTTGCATCACTTGGATTAATATTTGAGAGTGGCGGAGGCGCGTGTAAATAAGTCGGTGCGGTTTGTGATGCCCAATACTGGCATAGTTAGAAAAAGCCCAGGGTTGAAGCGCACCCATTTAACTCAATCAAACCGAGTGCAAAAGCGCGGACGCTCCATCGACCTTGTGTTCGACAGAGCCTTTCGTCCGATAAAGCACCAGAGCGGCTTTCTCGCTTGCTGTGATTGAATGGCACGCACTCAAGAAAAATAAGATCGGCGCGCAGCAGTGAAAGGAGCGTGTGGAAATTGGAGAACTACAGTGTGACCTGAAGTGGTAGCGATCGTTTCACGCCTATAAAATTGAATCATTGGAACAAGGAAGTCCTGCAGCTGTACGGTCAGCGAGGCAGTACAGCAAGAGCAGTAATACCACTTTCGTGCCACGTTTGCTTGAAATGAAATGCACATTTCATCTTTCTCAGTAATTTGGGGAAATCGACGCACATACGCACTGCGCAATTCGCATGCTAAAGTCACTTTCATTACTTATAGTCGCTTGTTGGCCTAAACTAAGCCAAGGCCTCATAGAGGGTCCAGTTGCGTTTATTTCTACATGTTTCCTTCGTTTGGCACTGGTCTGTGCAAGCATACTTGAATGAACTTGGCGCGCAGGCACCTTTTTATAGTGATTTCATCATATATAACAACTCTAAGGGTACAACAATGGGATGAGGAAGAATATCAAGTGAATAAATGGCTTAGAACTCCCATAATGCGCCAAATGCACTGCCTCCCAATACTTAACGATCTTGCATTATTGCCAAATCGTTGGCTGAAGATTTCTTTTTCTCTACAACAAAGGCCTTCCTTTCACAGCGGCGTTCGGTGCCGGGCTGGTATATGCCTAGCCATAAATAAGCACCCCTCAGGCCAATAGCCTATTTCGCCCTTTTATGACGATCCCCGTGGTAAATTTAGCACGAAGTGGGTACCGAAGATATACAGATGACGTTGCCGTTAAAGCATGGAACGTTCGGGAGCTTTGAGGCCGTAACGGCAGCCACTATAAAGCCTGCATGCTGAGATATTGATACAGAAAAATTGTTCCCATCCGCTACCATAAACACGTAGCTCTAGCATTGACAGCTAGTGTGTTTATGTGTAGTGCGCAAAAATGTTCATGCCATAATTGTTTTCATTAGAACGCAAGGCCGTTATAAATTAAAATCAATCACAGTTTCAGACTTCGACGTCAGGGGGCACTACTCTAGGATCTGAGCTTGAATTTCCCTCTATTCATCTATTACTCGTTAAACGGGCATAATGGCGGCGATAAAGACAGTCCGAAATGTTCGACTATCTATAGTTATCAAGACCTTGTTGAAGCACTCATGACAAAACCCTTTTATCATCAGTCAAACTTAAGTAGGACTTTCATTTGGTCAAGTAGAATTGTAGGTCTACTTAGCTGTAGAGAACGCAGCGAAAAAAAAAGAAATAAACAAGAGAGGGGAAGGGCAAGGAAAACACGTTCCACAGGAAAACCCCTTCAGTCAGTGTTCTGTGTCGGTTTCGGCCCTGTCCTTTCGCTCTGCATTTCGCCAGTACTACTATATTTTTAACTGTCTGCTCAGCCAGGTTTCATCAGATAAAAGGTCCTGCTAAGCTCCCTATGTTTTTCTAATGACCATCTATGGGAAATAGCAAGGTAATTTGAAACCCATAAACAGTGCACATCGCGTTTGGCGGGTAATTAGAACTCCGCTATGCATTATACTCCGATTTTGTTGCCTTTCTAACTGCTGATTCCGTAATTATCTAGCGTTACTTGGTACATAAGCGCTAAAACTTAATATGGTAAACTTCAAATCGCTTTAAAAAACAGCTGTCCAGATGTAATGCTGAAGATAATGAGAATTTTGTTCGTCGCTAGCACAAACTAAATCACACTCCTTTGCAGCACTTACAACACTCATCCTACAGCAAACGCTGGAAATCCTTCCTGGCGTGCAGTACATGGTCCCTGATATTGATACGAAATGCTAGCGGGGCTTGCGCAAGTCAGGGAAGGGTGTCGTTAATGACATTTTTCTGTGTGTTCGTACAACTTTCCGTGACTGCTCCGCCCTCCGATCATCCAGTGGCGTTTTTTTTTTCATCATTGTTTGACAGTTAATACAGAGACTGATTTCGAAAGCATCTTCTTGATACGATAATATTGCGATGTCAGGATGAGCTTCTCACGCTCTATCGAACTATGAAGGAACATTGCTTGGCAGCATGGACAGCTCCAATAGCCTGACTTGGTGTCAATGATTGTTTTTTAGTATAATTTCTGTTTAGGGTTCACTTTTTAAAATCCATTCAATGTTTTTTTTTATTCTGTACACTGCTCGTATGGTTTTGTCAATGTCTGAAATACTACATTCTTCCAGCTTGTTCGATGCGGTGGTAGCTGCCCCAAATTGTTGATCAATGTCTTTGCAGCTCGCGACAATAGGGATGAAATCCCACGCACCGCCACTCTGGCGGCTGGTTACGGGTATTTCTCATAAGCCTTCATGCAGATTGGAACTGCCAGGGCCTCAAATAACACAAGCGTTCTGAGGGACACTGCAGCCAGCGAATGTAGGTAATTTTCTTCGTACTGAGTTTTTCTACTTTTTTGCCCACTGGAGCGCCTGGTTGCTGCTGGCTATGAGTATGCCTAAAATAAAATCTGTGTCTATCACTTTAGGGATGTTGACTTACACACCCACCCACTAAATCATAATTTCAAACCTCTATTAAGAAATAAATCGTACAGGTACCTTTGTGATTTATTTTTTAATGGAGGTCTGAAATGATAATTTAGCGAGATGGAGCGTGGGAGCTTGGGCAAGTTGGTAGGACATAACTGAATGCAGGAACAGCGCAACCTAGAAGTAGTTACTTCGTAACTACGGAAGCGAAAAAACAAGGACAGAAAAGAGCGCTGACTTTTAACAATGATTTAATATCAGAGTGGTGTACATATATAGGCGAAAAATTAGAAAGTTGGCCATGCGTAGAAGGGTACAGGAACACCAACTGCGATACAATGTCAGCAAAACTCTTGTCTCTTGTTGAATGGGCTGAAAACAAATACATATGTAACTTAAAAAAGATCGAGATACGCAATCTCTTTTTGCGACAACGCAACCGATGGGCAACTTACACATTTACCGTCAAACTTGTTTATTTCATAAGCTTCAATTATCTCACGCGTGGCCTGCGAGTTGTGCTTGATTAATACCTCGCAACGCTCAAAAACTGGCACGCAGCCGCAGTCTCGGCAGTGGATTCCGAGGTGTCCTTGAACTACGTTGTGTACATTGTTATTGTGCTCTCTTAAACGGTCATTAAGGCACGTTCCAATTTGCCCTATGTATACCATTCCGCACGAAAGCGGAATGAGATATACGACATCAATACCACAAGGTACAAAGCGCGTTCTGTGTTTCACAGTGCATCTTCCTCTAATAGCAACTGGATTATTGACCAGCTTACAAAGCTTTGCAAGCTTTTCGGGGCGGAAAAAACAACAGTGACACCAGCGCGTTTACCGATTTTTCTCAGCCGATGCAACACGTTATGCAGATAAGGAACTGCAACGCATTTCATAGGAACAGACGCGCTTTGAGGCTGAGATCGCCCTGCTTTATTTTTAGTTATATATATATGTACACCACTCTGATATTAAATCTTTGTTGAAAGTCAGCGCTCTTTTTGGTCCTTGTTTTTTCGCTTCCGTAGTTACGAAGTAACTACTTCTAGGTTGCGCTGTTCCTGCATTCAGTTAGCGAGATGGCTTTCACCTTTCAATCGACTGAGGTGAATGCATAAGGGAACTCTTCCATACGCATTCACCCCTGTCGACTCAAAGGTGAAAGCCATCTTTCTTTTTTTTTTCTTCTTAGACGATGAATTGAACCTGCCGCGCCCACTTCTAAAAGCTTTCTGCAACTAACGTGCTTTTACAAAGCCTCCGGGATCGGGAGACATTGTTAGCTTTATGCACCCCTCTTTGTTACGCACTGCCTCCGGGATCGGTCGACTTTTGACCAAGCAATGATTTAATGTGATGACGTCACTAATTTTTGTCGTCAGTGACGTCATTAAGACTTTATATGGTGGTGGGATCACGTGCTGACGATTTCTTTTCGTCACTCTTGCCAAGGCTGGGCGCCGGTCAATTTTTGCGTTTATTCCTAATTTTAGCGTCCATCAGAAGCGTACCCGAGATGCGTTCCCATGACTTGACACCTTTATATATTTCTCTGAAACGAGCGCCTTGCAGCGGGAAGTGCGACAAAAGATATGAGAATGTGGCAAGCTTTTACGGACAGCGATCCAACGTCCATGCTCTCGTTCGCTCGAAAATGGCTTGTTTAGGCAAGCTGAGCGGCCGACCGACCTCTTAGGCTTTAACAAAAGCGATTAAGGCCCTTCATCCTTTGCAGCCCTTGGGGGAAGATACAGTGGTAGGCTGCCCGTCCGCCAGCTTGCCCTGTCGTGGATTCCCCCCCCCCCTTTATGAGTTCTTTCTTCGGAAGTACATTGCATCAGCGAGTGCAATGACTCATCGGCGATCATGTGGTTTATTGGCTAAGGCCATGGTGGGTGATGTCATGTGTGAGATTTGTTTTCAATCCAGAAGGAAGCGCCCGACTGATGGGGTTAAAACGATGATGCACAATGCAAGAAGTTGCTCTGTACCGTGGGTAATTAGTCCATCAACCACGCTCATGGTTCGCTAAAATGTAACCCTTTTATGTTGTAAATAGTTCTACGAAGTGCCCGTAAACCTGTTTGTTATGGTTTTCTTAACTTTCCAGCATCATTTCCGCAGCCCGGAGACTCTTCACGCTACCAAATGGAGTCCTGGTCCGACGCAACGCTGACGTCTCGGCAACTCACGTCAGAGGGGACGTGTCGGTGAACCGGGGCACACAACAGTATTCATTAACTCGAATTGACAAAGCAATCATATCACTAAACTCTATTCAGCGAAGCTTTTACAAAAATAAATTAGTAAGGCATGCACCGATGTTTCTCAAGTTTTATGACGGACATGTTTTCGTTCGGGCGGGTGCTGTAAAGCTATTGCATTAAAACATCTAGCCGCCCTTCTCCCCATCCTATACTTCTATTTAGATGTGACTGTACGCCACTTTCATGTTCGGATCAAGCAGTCGACAGCGTGTTTACGTCCAGATGAAGCTTAGGTTGGAGGTGGCTTGCTGTCCATGTAATACTCCCACAAGCACGTAGTGGATGCTGTCGTCATTTAATAGCTTATGCGTCAGATAGCACTCGTGGTCTCCTTGCAACTTTCTTTCACTGTCTACTGACATAATCATTGCACTCGGTCTACTAAATAACATTATCCAACATGCTTGTCCTTGTCTTATTTGTCGCTATCTACGTTACGCTCTTGCATTTCAAGTCATCATGAAACACACTCGCCCAATCAGCCATTTTGCCGTTTTGCCTTCTTCCCAATAACACAGTTTTTGCTGTCCATTATTTCTTCCTGTATTCGCACATCAACATCTTGCTATAGATTCGCATAACCGTCTACCTCGCCGGCATTGCCCAGACCTGAGAGGTCCCATGTCTCGGTTGCCAGACCAACTTTGTCGGGTGGCCGTATGACATTGACGCGAATCGATAGCTCGTTGTTGAAGTGATTATGCTTAGAATGTCATACCTCATATGTTTGAAATTTATTTGTTGATGTTCCATTGTTTGCGTTTTCAAAATGTACTGTGCGTAAAACGAGAAGGGTGTAGTTTATATGCGCTCAACTATTTTCTAAAGGCTTCATTACCAGAACATAGATTAGGTTTTGGTGAAATAAAGTAAAACACATTCTTCCGGTGAGGCCAAAGTATCACGTGGCTTCGAATGCAATGCTTAGGCAACTGACACCCCTTGATTCGCATTTAAGTGGGTTACGTGAAGCGGGAGCTTTTATTTTCTGGCAACGCTCGGTTATACGATTTCAGGGTGTAGTATTCTGCGAAGAAGTAAATTGATTGGCCCTGTGCACGAATCAGGAAAGCCGTGTGCTTAGATTTAGTGCTCGTTAATGTTAGAAATTTCCTTTAGTGCTCGTTAATGTTAGAAATGGAAATTTCCACCAAGTGGTCCAAATTTCCGGAGCCCTTCACTACGACCTCTTTTATATTTAAATGGTGGTTTTAGGACGCTAAGCCCCAGCAATTATTATTACTAGGTGTACTACAAGTTACGTTTCTCTGTATTTTGAATTCTCGTTTCTCCACGACGCATCTTGTGAGATTTACACATGTTTGGGAAGGTTCATGTTATATTGTTCTTTTGCTATCTCGTGCTGCCGATTACGTGTCAATATTGCTTCTCGGCGAAAAGGTTATGAATGCTGTGGAAATGCTATGATTGCTAAAAAAGGGGATGGACAATTAAAACTTGAGAAGACGTCAACAAATACGCATCGCTAGAGGCGTGAGAATACTCGAAATACGAAATCAGCACATCTATACACTTTGCAAGTCAGTCGAAATTTTGCATATGACTTCTATTAGAGTTTTAGCAGAGATTTGTTATTGAAGGTTTTCTTATTTCCAGCACGTGTTACCCTCCCGAAGTAGCCGTGTCGACGTACTTGAGGAGGAGATTGGTTCGAATAAATCTGCGCCGAGTGCTCAGCTGCTTCTTTCCCGAGAACATCAGTGAATTCCTAAACGAGTGCATGCGATTAATTTGTGCTCCCTAATCTGCAATCATTCAGTAATAATGTATCAACATTTACAATAAAAGTAAAGTAGTCGCTCTTGCTGTCTTCAGTATAAGCTCATCCGCACAACAGCGCCGATTATGCTGTATTTATGGGCGCGCTTGATGAAGGACTAAGTGAGGCACAAAGTGAGGAGCACGTAAACACATAGAATACCGATGTGTGTCTGGCTATGTCCCTACTACGTCTTGTAGCCTTGTCTTCACCAAGAGCGTCCGAAAATGCGGTATGCTACACCAACTAGCCCAAAAAGCAGCAAATCTATAGCGCAAAGCCACAGCTAGTCATTGTGAAGACTGGAACAATGGGAAAGTGCCTTGCAAAACTACATGAGAGAAGTGTTATTCGATTTCGTCGTCTGCACTGATAGGGCTTGCCGCGTGTATTGTGAAATCATTGAGATGGCGCTAGGTAGCAGTAACGTATAAACACCTGAGACTAGTGTATAAACACCTGCGATAATATATAAAAATTGGGGACCACATATTCTGCTTTTCGCGAGTTTCACTTGGCGCTTGCTCAATAGTGGCATCCTTCGTGTAATTAGGCATAGTAGCTTGTTGGGCGAGTTGATTCATTCATAACGTAACTTTTGGTGTGAAATAAACACGAGAGATGGACAAACTATTGCACTTGTCCGTCTCTCGTGTATATTTCGTGCCAAAAAGTACGTTAAGAATGATACTTCTTGGCTTTTTTATATGTAGCGTAATGCTATATCTAGAATACGCCAAAATAGACTTAAACATGAAGGTTGTATGAAAGCTTTTGTCACAACATAGCTCTAAAGAACTGCCCTACGCAGGTAAACGATGCAGTAGTCTTGTCGGGGGACTACAGGATTGATGGTTTGTGTTCAGAATCTTGAATACAGCAGTTCACTATAGTGTATTGTGCCACGGAAACAAAGGTATACAATGCCAGAGCTGTACCAGTTGGCTAGCGTCAGTATTCAACGTTTGAGTTAGGAAAATCATCTCTAGGTCGTACTCAGTTCACCATGTCTCAAACAAGAAATTACCGGGTCACGACATTGGTATACATAGAAGCCTCTTCCATCGGACACCCTTGTTCACGCAACGAATGCTGTAGCCTACCTATTGTACGAAAAAACTGTTGCCTCTGGAAAGTTTCGTCGATCATATATTTGTGGTTGGTCAACAGAGATCACCGGATGTCGTCACCCAACGTAACTGCGTAGCGGCTAGTATTCAGTAGGGGCGGATGGAGTGAAAGTAGAATTGAAAAACGATCATCACGATTCCAGCACCCTGTAAACTCGTGAATGACACCACTGAAGGAAAGACCAAACTAAATTTGCCCGTCTTGTGTACCATCATGTGTAACGTCCTGTCTACTATACTTGAACATTGTACTTCGAGCATGACGTAAATAAAATTTTCTTGACTTCACTTGTTTGTCAACCACACTGTTTCATACCATTTTAATTAATTACCAACTAGCCTCCCAACGCACTTTACTTGGAAGACAAAACTTAAACCTAGCCACTACCTTTTAGGATGGCTGCGTCACGTCGAAGGGTAAAATGGCCAACGGCAAGCTTGGCGTTCGATGTTAGCAGCCCTTTTATTAGCTCATCGTGTAAGGATCACTCAAGAAAGACGTATGGGCAGGGTTGCTGTATCTTGAAAGATAGCGCAGAAATACTGAAACGCTTAGAGCAATGCAAAAAGAGGCAGTATCCAAGAGGCAATGAAGTGCTACATATATATATATATATATATATATATATATATATATATATATATATATATATATATATATATATATATATATATATATATATATATAGGCAGGCATGATGGTGGAGTGGGCGTAGCGTTGCAAGTAGTCAAGTAGACCCTCCGTAAGCAGTCACAACGTGGTTTATTTAGTCGTTTTAGCCAGACTCTGCCTGAAACGTCGAAATAAACCACGTTAATGACTGGACTGCGCTCACGGATGATCAACTTGAATATATATATATATATATATATATATATATATATATATATATATATATATATATATATATATATATATATATATATATATATATATATATATAAGGGAAAGTAGTGTATACCGAAGGGCTCGTTTTTCCGTGTTTTAACACAATATTAATGACATCTAACAGACAGTAATGCCAAGGAATGCACAGGGGAAGTTATTAGAACCAATATATATATATATATATATATATATATATATATATATATATATATATATATATACGAGATGCAACGAAGGCGTTCACATTCTGAACATGGACACGTTGCCACCTTATAGTGACGTCCTTGCTATCAGCAACGTTTTTCAAGTAATCTATAGAAGTGTCATGGTAAGCGAGTCATTCTATTCGTGTGAGGCTGGCTGAATAAGCTCTTAATGAGTTCCCTTTATTACCGGTCTCGCAGGCAGCTGTAGCCGCATGCAACAGGGCCCCCATCCTCATTTAGCCAGAGTCGAAGTATCTCTTACGCCATGGCGCTGCCAGTGGGGATCGTACAAACACAGGAATGGGAATAGAAGAGTAACAGGGGTGGCGGCAGCAGGACACCGAATAACAGATGGACGCGCAAGCGTGCCTTGACTGTCACTGCTTACCAGAGAGCGTTGGCTGCAGCGTCAATGCTACTTTTCGAACATGCGCAATTGCCCCGATTTCCCAAGAGGCGCCGATGGCCATGGTGCCCAGCCACAAGCAAGTTGCTCGTCTCGATTGCTGTCAGTTGCACATCTCGTGTCTCCGTGCGCCACACGTGCCAGCAATGCCATTAGGGGCGCCTGCAGACACAAAGAAATGTGAGCTGTCCTGAAGGAAGTGAATACGGAGGCAGTTTTTTTGTCTAATATATTATGTCGTCTCAGATTCCAGTGGTGCGGACTGAGCCAGGTTGCGTCATCTCTCCATGTCCGACAAAATTACGGCATGCGTATACGTAAGCAGTAGCCATTAGGCTACCAACCACGTGACCCTTGATGCGTCAGAAAACTAGTGTAGCTGTAATTAAAGGTATATATGCAGTTTTTGCTCCGTATATTGCAGCTGGACATATAGTTTTCATTAGGTAACCTTTCTCGTCCCGCGCCTCCACAGTATGTGTCTATTTGTTCTTCCCACTACATGTAACTTCACATCACACTACATAAAACTTCACGCTACATATAACTTCGAGTTTCATGTGACTGCTTGTAATGTAAACCTTTTACTAGACAATTCATCTTCCAACATGACTGCAATAGACCCTTCATCTCAATAACCTTTTGCCATCGGTGATGAACCCATTTTCATTTTCGTTTTTTATGATGCCTTTTCTAATAATACTGTTTCCGATAAAGGAAGCAGAAATAAGGAAGTAGTATATAATAATAAAAGTCGTATTTCATGAATAGCCGCGTTTCTGATTCGCCAATTATTGTGCTTATATGCAACTTTGTGTATGGTGTACAGGTACCCGGGCATGTTCCTGGTTAACCTCCCTGCCTCTTTTTTTTTTGTTTCCTTCTCTCCTTCCTCCTACATTTCAACTTATTATTATGTATGAGGATTTTCACTTCTAATTTTGTTTCTTCTCCTTTTTTGTTATTGTTGATATTGTCACGAGGTTGTGATACACGCAGCACTTGAGAGGAAGCACGCAGGAGTCAGGGCGGTGTCAGGTGAACTGTTTATTGGGCGAACTTGTGCCCAGCAAAACGGGGCCAAACACAACTCATAGCAACAGCGGCGTGAACAGTCGTCGGCCGACGGAAAAAAAGAAAAGACCCCCAGTGGCGCACTGCGCCGGCTTTTTATACACGCGTCGTAACGCGTTCCAGAGTGGCATACAAGATAAGCGCGGCCTGCGTTGCGCTTAACAGAAAGTGATAGCGTCTTCCTTCGTAAACCAAAAGAACCGCACGTGTCAGTCTTTTTATACACGCGTCGTAACGCGTTCCAGAGTGGCATACAAGATAAACGCGGCCTGCGTTGCGCTTAACAGAAAGTGATAGCGTCTTCCTTCGTAAACCAAAAGAACCACACGTGTCACTACCCCCCTCTGAAAAAGCATCGTCCCGATGCTAAAGACAGAACATAAGAGAGAGTACATGCAATAAATTACATTAACAATGCGTCACAGCTAATCAGCGCGCGTAATAAGGTTTAAGTCGCACCACGTGTACGACTTCGGGTCGTGCACGGCGTCGTTGGGATGACGTTAAGCCATCGGGCACGACCTCATAGTCCAGTTCACCACGACGTCGGACTACCTTGTAGGGTCCAAAGTAGCGTCGCAGGAGCTTCTCAGACAATCCCCGTCGTCGTATTGGCGTCCAGACCCAGACAAGGTCGTCGGGTTGGTATTCGGTGTGGTGTCGTCGAAGGTTGTAGTGGCGCCTGTCGACCGTCTGTTGGCTCTTGATACGCAGGCGGGCTAGCTGTCGAGCTTCTTCAGCGCGATCCAGGTAGCTGGCGACATCGAGGTCTTCTTCGTCGGTGCCGACCGGTAGCATGGCGTCAAGCGTCGTTGTTGGGCTCCGTCCGTAGACGAGCTTGTATGGAGCAAACTGCGTCGTTTCCTGCACGGCCGTGTTGTACGCGAAGGTTACATACGGGAGTATGGAGTCCCACGTCTTGTGCTCGACGTCCACGTACATGGCCAGCATGTCGGCGATGGTCTTATTTAGACGCTCGGTGAGGCCATTCGTCTGTGGGTGATACGTGGTGGTTCGGCGGTGGCTTGTCTGACTGTACCTCAAGATCGCTTGCGTTAGGTCAGCCGTAAAGGCCGTACCTCTGTCGGTGATGAGGACCTCGGGGGCTCCATGGCGGAGGACGATGTTCTCAATGAAGAACTTGGCGACCTCGGCGGCAGTGCCCTTGGGCAAGGCCCTTGTTTCGACATAGCGGGTGAGGTAGTCAGTCGCTACGACAATCCATTTGTTGCCAGAAGTTGACGTCGGGAACGGCCCCAGTAAGTCCATGCCGATTTGTTGGAATGGCCGTTGAGGTGGTTCGACGGGTTGCAGAAGTCCGGCTGGCCTAGTTGTCGGCGTCTTGCGTCGCTGACAGTCTCTGCATGTTTTTACGTAGTGGGCGACGTCGGCAGTGAGGCGAGGCCAATAGTACTTCTCTTGTATTCGTGACAGTGTGCGGGAAACACCAAGATGTCCGGCTGTCGGGTCGTCGTGTAATGCTTCCAAAACCTCTGGACGTAACGCTGAAGGTACCACGAGGAGGTGGTCGGCGCGGAGCGGCGAGAAGTTCTTCTTCAGGAGGACGTTGTTTCGCAGGAAAAACGAAGCCAGTCCTCGGCGGAATACTTTCGGCACGTCGGCGGTCTTGCCTTGCAGGTAGTCCATGAGGATCTTGAGCTCTGGGTCAGCTCGTTGGCGTTCCGCGAAGTCGTCGGTACTTATGGGTCTCAGGAAAGAGTCGTCGTCCTGGTCATCCTGGGGCGGCGGATCGACAGGGGCGCGAGACAAGCAGTCGGCGTCGGAGTGCTTTCGTCCGCTCTTGTAGACGACGGTGATGTCAAATTCTTGTAGTCTGAGACTCCACCGTACGAGGCGCCCTGATGGATCCTTCAAGTTAGCTAGCCAACACAAGGCGTGGTGGTCACTCACGACTTTGAAAGGCCTGCCGTACAGGTAGGGGCGGAACTTTGATGTAGCCCAGATGATGGCAAGGCATTCCTTTTCTGTCGTGGAATAATTGGCTTCTGCCTTCGAAAGTGACCGGCTAGCGTAACTGATGACCCTTTCAAGTCCGTCGGTTCTCTGCACGATCACGGCGCCGAGCCCTGTGCTGCTTGCGTCCGTGTGAATTTCGGTGTCAGCTTCTTCGTCGAAGTGCGCCAGTATTGGCGGCGTTTGCAGGCGTCGCTTTAATTCTTGAAATGCCTCGACTTGCGGCGTTTCCCATTTGAAGTCGACGTCGACCTTCGTGAGGTACGTCAGTGGCTCGGCGATCCGCGAAAAGTTCTTCACGAAGCGCCTGTAATAAGCGCAGAGGCCAAGAAATCGGCGTACTGCTTTCTTGTCGGTGGGTGCAGGAAAGTCGGCGATCGCAGCTGTTTTCTGTGGATCAGGGAGCACTCCCGACTTGCTGATAACGTGGCCAAGGAACAATAGTTCCTCGTAGGCGAAGCGGCACTTTTCTGGCTTCAGGGTAAGTCCCGAGGCTTTGATTACCCGAAGAACAGCTTCAAGGCGCCGGAGGTGCTCGTCGAAGTTGGAAGAAAGTACGACTACGTCGTCCAAGTAGACGAGGCAAGTCTGCCACTTCAAGCCTGCGAGTACTGTGTCCATAACCCGTTGGAACGTCGCAGGCGCCGAGCAAAGACCAAAGGGCATGACCTTAAACTCGAATAGGCCGTCTGGTGTTATGAAGGCAGTCTTCTCTCGGTCTCTCTCGTCTACTTCGATTTGCCAGTAGCCGGTTTTGAGATCCATCGACGAAAAATACTTGGCGTTGTAGAGTCTGTCCAGAGCATCGTCTATCCGTGGGAGGGGATACACGTCTTTCTTCGTGATATTGTTCAGGCGACGATAATCGACGCAAAAACGTAGGGTTCCGTCCTTCTTCTTCACCAACACCACGGGTGATGCCCACGGACTCGTAGACGGCTGAATGATGTCGTCACGCAGCATTTCGTCGACTTGTTGCTTGATGGCCTCGCGTTCCCGTGCAGAAACTCGGTAGGGGCTCTGACGGAGCGGACGGGCATATTCGTCGGTTATGACGCGATGTTTCGCGAGAGGGGTCTGACGAAGCCTCGACGACGACGAGAAGCAGTCCTTGTATTGGTGGAGTAAGGCTTTGAGCTCCTTTTGTTGCTGCCTGGAAAGGCTTTGATTGACGTCGAAGGCGGGCGCGGACACTGCTGTCGACGTTGCGGCTCCCTGAGAATCGGTGAGGGCGAAGGCATTGCTCGCTTCCACAAATTCGCTTAGATATGCTACCGTCGTGCCCCTATTCAAGTGCCTATATTCGTTGCTGAAGTTCGTCACCATTACCTTGGCTTCGCCGTTATGAAGCTTGGCTATGCCTCTTGCGACGCACATCTGACGGTTTAGGAGCAGGTGCTGGTCGCCTTCGATGACACCTTGTAAGTTGGTAGACGCTTTGGTGCCGACGGAAATGATGACGCTCGACAGTGGCGGGATGGTTACCTGCTCTTCTGTCACATTCAAGGCATTGTGAGCGACGTTGCAGTCTGACGCCGTTGCATTATCCGTGGACAGCGTGATTGACCTGGCACGTGTCAATATCCTCTTTAAGCCACTTTTCTCCGTAACGTCTACAAAGGGCCTGTAGATATAGTAACTAAATAAAATTAAAAAAAAACTCATGGTTGATCCCTCTGTCATAGAAATCAGTATAAGATGAAAATAAAATGCTTCTTCACAGGAGCAATTGACTGAATGTTGTGCATTGGTAAATGATAGCTTGTGTAATATCTGTTGATGTTTGCTCTCAAAAAAATTGTGGGTCCGGCTCCCAGGTCATCCAAAATGATGAAATGTTTCTTCTAGATGTTTTTTTTTATTTGTCATCTCTACGTGTGCATCCTAACCTACTTGACATCTGTGACAGTATTGATATCAGCGATGTCTTGGTGGACCCGGACAAAAAACACTTCCGTGCTAATAAAACAGTGACGTCATCGTGCCTAGAAGCTACTGTAGGGTACATATTAAAACTGGTAAGCACGTCAAGACAGGCACAATGAAAAGAAACTCAACGGGCACTTGTGTGTTTGTTTTCGTTGTCAACCTCTCGGAGCGCTTGTACCAGTTTCAATATGTCACTTTCCCAACCAGCTTGAACCCAGCCTCCAGTTCGGTAGCGGGCATAGTGATCTTCTTTGCGGCCAGGTTTGGTTAAGATGCGCTGTTCCAAACATAGCCAGAAGTGCGCTTTTCCAGGTGGGATTTAGAGGAGACAAAATTAGGAAGCGTCGAGAACGGCTTCGCTAAATATATTCACTAAATCAAAAATACACTACGACCTACAGCCAATTCATAAGCGAACGAATGAGTACATGAATTGTGGTGTTCTAAAGTGAGGTAAGAGGCTAACTGAAAGAAATCGCGCAATAGCATATTAGAATGCATATAAACGATGATATGGTCACGTTGTAACTGATAGTTTCAAATTCATACTGTACAATTTTGTAACATCCGTCTTGTTTAGGCTTAGTCGACATTTATGTGTGAACAAGCCTTGGAAAGGCTATGCGGAAGGCATCGACGCAAGAATTTTTTTTTGTCGTATGCAAAACGTAAACGTATCGACGAAATATGTGCTTTAGTTTCATTGCGAAAAACATCAATAAATTCATGTCCAAAATATGTAAACTCTCGCCCATTTTATCATGAAATAACCTTTTTTATGTCCCATTATCATTCGAGACACCTCTTCTAGAGGAACCCCGTTTTGCTCGCCCAAAAAAACGGACACCAGCATTGAATTTTGTAGTTCATAATTTGATCACTAATTATTGGGCAGTTCACACTACATTTCGCTTGTAGCGAGTTCTTTAGATTGGATTTTGGGGGTTAATATGAGTTTCATGAGTCAGTATCATGGTGCTCACTGCTTAGGACAAAAAATGCGAAAGAATGCAAGCTCACCAGCGTACGTCTGCCTCGAGGAATGCATATCTTCAAAGTTACATTGTTTCCACGCTGTCTGCTTTGACCAATGCACCAGGGCTCTCTTGTGCTGTGCAATATCTGCAATGCTAAGCTACGAGCGTTTCAGAGCACGAAGGCACAGCTAGTTGGTGTTTCAGTCGGCGATCCGTGACCCGCTTGCACAGCTGCAGCAGTTATGACTGCTTGAATACGTCGCTATGAAGCACTCATTGCATCACACATGCTTTCGTCCAGCTGTATGTCACATTTGTCACGGATGCAGTCGCCCCACTTTGCTTGGTGACATTTGTTGCTGTGAGTTCGTTGAGCTCAAGGGTACACGGTAAAGCGAAAATTAAGATAGGACGAAGAGATCAGGAAGAAACAGACGAAAAATGTTTGTTTGTTTAATTACTTCAACTATGCTCTCAGAATACGTAGCCGTACTCTAGCGTCTGCCCTGTTCACTCCTATTCTTTTGGTCTTAAGTCTTTGTTTCGTTGCGCCCTACTGTGGCACTCAAATCTCGGGCAGGTCAGCAGCTCATTTCCTTTGCTCACTCTCCCCCATCTTCAGTAGTGAAGCGTAGGGTAAACTTTCCCGGAACTTAAAACATCATAATAATGAAAGGCAGTAGGGACATAGAATTGAAACAATTTCTTTCTTTCTTTCTTTCTTTCTTTCTTTCTTTCTTTCTTTCTTTCTTTCTTTCTTTCTTTCTGTCTTTCTTTCTTTCTCTCTTTCTTTCTTTCTTTCTCTCTTTCTTTATTTCTTTCTTTCTGTCTTCCTTCCTTCCTTTCTTTCTCTTGCAGTGAAGCTTATTCTTCTTCTCATTCACCACATATGTATGGGAGGGCGAGCAAGGCACTTACAAAAACGCTGAATTTCTTCCCAGACAGAAACAAGTCCCCTTGTCGCAACCTAAGCTCCAGTGGCACTTCAGACTAAATTACTTCTCATTATAGCTCAAGCCGCTATCTTCCCTTGATATTTTTCTCGTATGTCACATTCAGCCATATTACCTCTCTACCAGAATGAACATAGCAGGGGCGATTTTGCGTCACCGACGACAACACTGACTGTGCCTCTCGACCGAACCCTCAGATCGTTCGTCATTTACTTTGATTAGTTGATAGCATAGTTTTCACTGCTCAGGGCAATAAGTGCGAAAGAATGCTAGCTCACTGACGTACGTTTGCCTATAGGAAAGCATATATTCAAATTTACATTATTTCCACGATGTCTGCTTTGACCAACGAACCAGGGCTTTTTGTCCGCTCAGACCCACTACATGGATGCCATCATTATGCTGTCAATATCTACAAATATCAAGTACAAAAGTCATCACTTTACGACATCTATTACGTTAAAGCTTGTCCGTGTCGAAGAGGTCATCGAGCCTATAAAGAGGGAAAGCCATTGCACGTTGAACACGCTGCTATCTCCGCTTACACCGTCGAAAAAGTGCAATCAGTGGTTGGTGCAGGATACTCGTACGAAACAAGGCAGAATTGACTGCGCGGCAAGGCAGGGTAAAAGACAATTCACAGCTTATGTTTCTTTTATATGAATAATTCAAGAGTTTATTTAATGTTGCCCTGCGGAGGTGGTCCAGTGGCTAAGGTACTCGGCTGCTGACCCGCAGGTCACGGGATCGAATCCCGGCTGTGAAATTTGAATGGCAATGAACCAATTTTCATATTTTATTATTTTTATTTATTTACAGTACCTTACAAAACCTTCTAACGGCATTGTGTAAGAGGGCGGTAGAGATTATACGTGATATATATGTATATGTATATATTGATTATTATAGAAAGTAAAGTTCATACCATAAATTTATATAAGCCCCATACATACTATAAAACTAAGTTACAATATGTGAAGGCGTGAAGGTCCAATACACAAGATAATTTGACAATTAACTGTAAATCAGCAATAGTGCAAACAAAAAAAAGAAATCTGGCAAAAGAGTTTACTGCAAATAAACGTACAGAAGGGGAAAAAAGGAGAAAGGAGGATAAAAGAAACATTGCCAACAGTCTTATAGGCACATATGAATATGAAGATGCAATACAGCAGTTTTCCGTGCAGAAATATTTTAGGAATATTGCGTGGTCTTGCTCTGACACAAAATTATCTAGGAAATCATTTCACAAATGATTACCTTGTGGAGCACATTCTTAATAATAGTAATAATTGTTGGCTTTTTGTTCCCCATAACCACGATATGATTATGAGAGACGTCGTAGTGCGTGTGTGGGCTGGGGGATGGGGTAGTGGGTGGGGGCGCTCTGGAAAGTTTGATTACCTTGGGTTCTTTAGCGTGCGCCTAAGTGAATAACATGGTTGTTCTTTGCATTGCGCCCCCGTAGAAATGTGGCCGCCATGGCCGGTAATTGAACCCTCACTCGCGAGCTTAACAACGTGTCATCCTACGGCGAGTAATCTTTCTATTCTTTGCATTCACGCGACCCGTATCTCTGCAACTGCACCGACTGGTTTCTTACAAATTTAAGGAAACGTATGCCCAGTCATTAACGAACCTCACATTCGCGAACGGTTACTCATTGGAAATTCACGGATATTGCCGATTTCGAAATATGAAGTTGCGAGGAAACTGACAATTTATGGGCACATTTTGTCCTTAGAAGACGAAACGTTTGCTCTATACGCTAAACAAGCTAGACAAAAATAAGTTACAAAGACTAATATTTTGTTAAAGAAACGATGGTCTCTGGTCTCACGTATCACGGCTGCGGAAGGCCCTCATCCCTGAAGATAACGAAACTGAGTGACCTTTGGCGACAAAGTGCTGTAGATTCTATTACTGTCAATGCGTCTAAGGTAGTTAACTCTTGGCTTTCCGTCTGTGTTCTCTTTTCGTTTTCCCCTTCCTTATATGAAGGGTAATCAGAAGGACTCTGCCTCTGTTGGCGTCCATGGGTTCCATTTTAATTTCTTTATATATCCCATATTTAAGTATGAAGTGCGCTGAGTCGTCGTATTTTACCAGCGTACTATCGCTTACAGTAAGCGAGAAAAATAAAGTAACTGCTTACACGTTCTTTGGGAAGTTGAATAAACAACTGTAATTTCGGCTCTGTTGGGCACCACGAAATAGGACCCGCAATGACTCGTATTATCGTTTGGAAGCGCACCAACGATTGCCAAAAGAACGAATTAAAGAACATGAAGAAAAAGTTGTGGGCTCATACGTGGTATGTCTAACCGTACGGGACGTAGGTGAAAAGCAGTGAAAAAATAAGGCATTCCTAGCCGGTCATTTTTCTTCTTTCCAGTCTCTTACCTCCTCCCATGCCACCTTTGGGGAATATCCCATACTTCACGCATTCCTCGACATGGTCAAAATTCTTCCACCGCTAGCCATGATTTCCGTGTAGTACATTTTGTCCCTGTCCCTCTAAGAAATAAAATATATGGAAGCACTCGTTTTCATGCCCATTCATTTATCTTGACTTTCCGCGTGTTTGCAGTCTGAAAGCCAAAGCAAGGTGCGGAATGAGCAGCTCTAGCAGTAGTAATGGCATTCTCGCTCAAAACGAAATTATAAAAGCATGGCTTTTGTGGAAAATAAGAAAAAAACGTATGCGAACACACCACCCGTACCCGGCAATGGTATCTGCTATAAGTGTCTATACTTCAAGCTTCTTGTTCTGTAAGGTGGTTCTGCTTGACTTTTTATACCTTTTGCACAACGTAGTTTTATAGTTCTATGCTTAGAAGATGCTTCCTTTTTAGTTCTCAGTTCAGCGCCTGCTGGATCTATAGAGAATATGGTGCCTATGATTTTTGAGAAATAATTTCAGAACTATTTTCGAGATATATAAGTCGAGATCCCCGAAAGTGTAGTAACCGTATTCCAATGCTCGCACGGTTTCTAATTTTCTATCTGCAGGGTGTTAGCTTAGCCAATAAATCCTGAAATCATTCGTTAGTTCTGCATTAGAGGAATTCCTCGTACACGCACGTAGGAATGCCGGAAAGCAACATCTTGCTTACGTTCCATTCTTCTTGGTTATTCTTTTTTTTGTACAATCGTTAGCCATGCTCTCGCATTGCATGTTTGGACGATGCTATTTTTCGTTCTAAGCGCGTATGTGTCGTCATCGAAAGCTTGTAGGCTCGCACGTGCACCTTGCGGAATACTTGCTTTTCCTTCATTTTCTGCCTTTTTTATTCGAATATCTTTGGTCTACCGGTTTTACGTGGAAAATGAAAAAGCGGTGCCAAAAAGTGCTGCTCCAAAGTAATGCGAGATGGAGGCAAAACAATAACAAGGCGGGACGCGGGAAACGAGCCTCCATTCAGCGCCCATGAGCACTCGTTCCGTTTCCTCCTTTGTAATAGAGCGCATCGTAAGAGAATTGGTTGCTGGGCTAGTTCTTTCATAATGCCTAACTGCATAGCTTGAATTCGGTAAAGAACATAGGTGAGCGCAGCTGTTTTCATTTTGCTTTTCTCCACTCTTGTATTTTTGTGAATGCACACGTACACTACGCGTGCATGTTTGAAGGTACTGCGTGTGGTGTGCCGTTCTTTCTTTAGTAGGACTGAGTTCACATATTATTTCATAACTTTTATTTCAACTGAATGTCAAGCTTTCTTATAGTGATAACGTGGGTGCATGCCTTTAAAAAAGGTAGCAGGAAAATAAGCTTTTTCGTTCGCTATTTTCGTCCAATCACAAAGCAGAGGGCAAGTGAAAAGGGTCCAGCAATTTTGGTCAAATTCCTACTTCACCGTAATTATTTGCACCTTAAATTACGCCCTATAAGGCGTGACAAAGAAGCTTGATAAACTGCGCACTGTATACGCGACAACGTTTTCGGCGTTCACACTAGTTTACCTTATTTTGCTTCGGTCTATTCTTTCCGTTACGCTCGTTTCTGTTTTGCGCTCTTAAAGAAAAACAAAAACCGTCAGGTCACATCAACTGAAATCATCAAATTGAAATTAAAGTATTGACATTTTCTTGCAGCGGCCTTGGAGCTTTATAGACAAGCTCCTTGTTGTCTTCTTTCTGTATGATTGTGCGGAAGCGTCACTAGAGGACAATGCATTTTGTACTTCTGAACAGTTAGAGCAAAGAAACAAGTTTCATAATACTGAATGAATGTCTCCTAACTCCAATGATCTGTTAACGTGTTTTTTTTTTTCGAGACGAAATTCAAGGCCCACTACACTTTTTCTGTAAAAAAAAACATTAACTCTACGAGGAGCTACCACCGATGCGTCATCGTAATCATCATATACTTTTAACCTTTGAAGGCCCCTTGGACAGCTTTACATGGGAAGGCGTTCTTTTTCATTCGTTTCTTTACACGTTTCTTTACAACTGATCGAGAGCCGGCACTCAACTTTCAAAATTGTAGAGGTTCTAGCTTCTCGCCTGGAACATATGAACGGTTAGCAAATGTAAACGCTGGCTAATATATAGAAAATATTTTGTTGGCTATTCATTTTTTTGCAATGTCATATATCACTCATATCTGGCGAGAACGATCTTTCAATGAAGCTATTACAAAGCATAATTTTTCATATCGTGTTTCAATAAGGATCGACAAGGCACAATGCTGTTCATAAAGAAAAGAGAAAACTAAATTAGAATAATAGCACGTCTCTGTAAAGTGCGTTAGCGTATCACTTGTAGGAGCTTCAGGAGATTATTATGTCAGGATTTCCCTTGCGCCATGGCATGCGTCGCTTTGCCGTCGTGACTAGTGACTTCATGTCGTTGACGTTGTCACTGTCATATCACCGTCATTGATATTATCGTTTTGGCGTTTCGCTATTCGAAGTCAACAGATTTTTATGTTATAAACCTACATGACACTTTTCACTTTGCTGTTCACTCTATAGTTCTGGGGAATGCTGTTAGACCTCGTGTTGAGTTAGGTCAGGTAACTCATGCTTCATTTACAGCAGCTTTCAACGGGGAAAGAAGATGTGCATGAATATTTGACATCTTCCGCAGCTCTTGAACACGCGAGTAATGGTGCTGAGGATCTGCCCGGACCGTGTGCGGCGTCCATTATGTCGATGTTTCCCTTCATACGTACGTTCTCAGTGGCGCGCACCATTCCCTTGACAGTCATGGCTGCACTGCATCTATGAAGGGGTGAACGCAACCAGCACATCCTTCCCTCTTTGATTATTCAACAGCGCAGCTGTTAATGCCAGCCGTAAAAACTCTCTTTGTGTGTGTGTCCGTGTATAGGAAAACCACGAGTACGGCAGGTGTGAGCGTTAAATGAAAACAAAAAGTGCTGCACGGGACACACGGAATAGAATTAGAAAGAAGAAGGCGTACAGATATAAATGTAAATAGGAAAAAATTAGAGAGGGAGAGAGGGGGGATAAAATGCGAACGAAAGAAAGACAAGGAAATAATAGAATGAAGTAAAGGGAATGAGAACTTAATAAGATAGATAGACGCAAAAAAGAGATAGAAATATCATACAAAAAAAGACATGATCGAAAAAGAGTTCGGAAAAACAGAGACCAAGACCTAAATAGAAAGGAACACAGAAATAAAGAGAAACAAAGAAACAGAGAGAAATAAAGAGGCGGAGAAAGATATGAAAATAGAAAACGGCAGAAAAAGTTAGAGCAAGAGAGAATCCGAAGTAAAAATCTGAAAGACAGAAAAATATATGTAGAAAGAGCCAGAAAGAGAATAAAGAGGCAAATAAAAAAAGAAATATATAGTAACAGGAACAAAAACGAGAACAGGAAATCAGCTGCGGTCTACCTTTGGGCTTGGCACCAGTCCGAAGTTGCCAGAACTTTTTTTATTTTGGTGTTTCTACCTCTAATTTGCTCCTGGTTGCATGTTCCGCTTGACCCTCCGGGAGCAGCGTTCATAGGTTCGTCAAAGAAAAGCTGCGCCATAGATCTCCCAAAACATTCTTTTTTCCACTAAAAGCAAAGATGATTAGAACGACCTTCAGGCACGCTGCCTTGACTTACTGCGTGAATTGGCTATCTGATAGGGCTTAGTCATGGTCAACTTCCCAGCCTTTTTTATTATCAGCACACTTTTACTGTTTCGGCAACGCATATATAGGATTAATTTTCCTGGGTGAACTGATGCCTAATGTTCTCCGTTGTTGTTCGTGCGCTTTTTACAGTGTGGCTTGTACACCAAATCATGTATACTGCCGACATATACTGACGAGGAACAACATAGGCCTCCATAGTGACTGATCATTTGTTACTTACAAAATCATAATACCGTATATTGGAGGAACGTAGCCAGAAATTTTTCAGGAAGATCAACCAACTTTCACGATTGTTCATGCAAAATTAAAAATTTCGGGGGAGGGGGGTATCGGGGGCAGCCCCTTTTCTTTCTGGCTACGCCAAAGCTATATACGGCATCTATGGCATCCCTATCGTGATGCCACCTTTGAATACACTGACGTTCGAGTGAAGTTGCCGAAAGTCCTCATATATAGCTGTGTTAGACGATATCTTCAGCAAAGCCACAATATGAGATGTTTCAGCAACGGCAGTCTTTACGTACATATAGTACACGCTAAAGGCGGCAAAGAAAGGCACAGCGGCAGCTTTGGCTTGATATGGGTAGGCAGCAGGGGTGAACAAAATAAAACCTCATTGTGCATCATTTATTAACCTGATGGAGTAATATCAGGTATAACTACCTTTTTAATTATTATTGGTAATTTATTAACGCTAATTAGTAATTTGTAGATATGGGCAAAATGATAATAAATTAGCTTCATGGCTCCACTAAACGAGAGTAAATGCACGCTTCCAAAACAAAAACCGACCATGGGCGTATCATTTCTAAATAGTCCGACATTCATATTTATTTCATAATGCTTGAGCGCTGTTATCAAGGTACGTGGCTTTACAGAGTCTTTTTTTTATTTATTAAGCACGTGATGAAAGCAGTGGCATGTTCATCAGCATGCGAGTAGCGTAAATAAAGCAATCGCAGAGCAATGAACAAGAAGTATTTTTCCGAGCTTTTGCTTTTATTTTTCCAAAGCCTTTGTTGGTGGTGAAGGGTGGCACTAATTAACTATTTATCCGGACGTTGTTGTGAGCGGCATTGGGGATTATGGCGGAAGCTGAGTAGAATTGCTGCACTCGAGTACTAACAGTCCTTTCTCCGCTTACGCACGAATTTTGCAGATTTAAACTGCGACGAGTTGGAGCCACTGAAGAACGGCCAGTTCCGGGTGAGTGGCGACTACTTCGGGGCACGTGTGTACTACGAGTGCGCCGACAAATTCTGGATGTCCGGCCCCAAGGAGCGCATGTGCCAGGGCGACGGTGGCTGGAGTGGCCGAGCGCCCGAGTGCAAGAAACAACGTGAGTGGCATGCATACCCATAGTAATTGGAAATACGCACAAAAACCAGTGACTATTTGATATACATATTTGTAATTCGTTGTAGCTGTAATTAGCAGTCCCTTCAGTGGAACCGGCACTTAGCTAAATGGGATATAGTATAACGTCGTTGGCGTGGAATACGCATGGTCCCCGTCAACGGGGATTCCATGTGTCCGAAGTTTGACAGATTTTCCTTTCTCTTGAGCTTTCAATAAAATCTAATGTGAGGAAAAGAGCTCAATTTCTGCTGCATTAAAGTCGAACGCACCGAAATTCACACTGATTCTCTCGAATAATGAACGCGCCCCACATGCGTCAACCTCGCGCGCAGCACGCACACACGCAGACACGCAAGCATAAAACGCACATGATGAGATAAAGTTAACTCATGTGGCTGTGAAAATGAAAGAAAAAAGAGGAGGCGTTTGTGGGCCTGCAAGCTTTTTCATATTAAAGGGCCCCTAAACCACCCAGAGGTCGAAATTCAGGTGTGGTGTTGTAGATGTGCATGAGTAGTCTACAGTGAACACGTGCCATGAGAATTTTTCGGAACGCTGCCGCAATAGCTTGCTTACATGCACTTAATTATCAATACACTGCGATTGTTTAGCTGTTTCTTTTCCTCCGTTATTCAGCTGGTCTCCTCTGCCTAGGCCGCTTTACCCTCTTCGCCGGGTGCCCCTCACATTCTCACGTGACAGTCGTGATCCCCGACACACTCTTCCGGTTACCGATACTCCAACTTCGCAACTTCTTCAGCCGCCTGCTGCTGTTGCCGTACCAGCCCATGTCGGTATGAACCCTGTGTTAGTATACGTAGCGATTCAGCAGTTGTGCTACGCGCCACAGTTTCAAATTCTCAAGCGCAGACTCGCGGGCTGAATGACGAAGAACAGCAAGTAGCACGGGCAGCTGCTGCAAACTAATTGTAACTCTTTGGTTCTTGTTAGACACACCGTAGTATCGATTCTCAACAGCATTACTGATGCAACATGTCGACCTCGAGTACGTCCCCATAAATGTCATAAAGGCCCGGAGAAAAGAAGGCATTGTTTCTTGAAACTTGTGAAGCGCCCACGGCTCGTATAGCGCTGTTACATGTGGCATCGGTGATCATCGCGGTATTCTGAACACGATGCGCTTGTTTACTTGAAGAGTGTTAAAAAATATCGGACGGGGCCCTTGAAAATAAGCTGATGATTATGGTGGCAAATTACATTTAAACTGATCCTGTTGTCCTTTCATGAGAATATTGGTGCGTTTTACTGGTATACGAATAGCGAGAATAATATTGACGCCACGCTTGTGTTTCGTCTAAAGCTGTAGATCAGAGTAAAACCTGAGCCAACTACTGATTCTGTGGTATATAAATATGAATATTTACTGCGCGCTAACCAAAGACCTGGGTACTGACGGAAAGACACTGCACTGAGACATGTTTACCGATGAGAAACTAAAATAAGCTATATCGGTGTTTGTCCTCAGCCTGAAATTGCTTCCGGGCCAAATATTTGGCTTCAACCAGGGCAAATATTTAGCTGTAACCCTGTAACCACTTTTCTTGGGCCTGAACAAGCCTTGTTTGAACAACACAAGGGCAGCTATCGATTAAATTAGGCTCGCCCCTTTTTTTACGCTATGTTCATACACAAAAAAAGCGGGAATTTCTTTTCGAATTATGCCTTTTATTGAAGTAATTGCTTTGAAATATATAATGTCTCTGTGTGAAGATTCAGTAGCCTGCGGCATTTATTACTGAGTCAAGGTATGTAATTGAATTATGGTAGGGTTCAATTAAAGGTGGTCCTCTCGAATACCATGGTCCTTGCACTGCTGCTAAGACCGCTTCGTATACACAGATCCAGTTATATGATAGCGGGGGGGGGGGGTATTCTTTTCTGTTGTAACTAATCGAAATTAACGCATATGCACACTAAAATTTTAATGACATAATCTGTCCTTCCATTCGTTGCAACTGCGCGTGCTTGGTTTTCGACTAAAAACAGCGTTACATCACGGACAACTGTGTTCCTATAATTGAAAAATAAAAGGGTGTTGTCTGCATTCCGACCTAGATGACTCAATTGTTTAGGAGGAGCTGCAATTACCGCCTCCTAAACTTTCATGAATGTAATCAGTACAGGTAGCCCATGAAGCATCATGTTCAAAGCGCAAGTTGTGTCTATTCTCTAATAAAATCTATCTGAGTTTGTGAAGATAAACCAAAGATAACATCGAGCACGCAAGTCACCGAATAAGCTCGACAGTCTCCTGTAACCTCATTGAAAAAGACTCAGACATTGTTATACCATTCAAAGGTATACATCCTTTGTGGCAACCATATTTAAAGCGCTTTCACTGAAAGGCTGCTTTATTCTAGGCAGATATAATCTTAAAAATTTCTTCTCTCAATTGCATTCGTGCCTTATGTCTTTACTTTCTTGATCCTTTCAATTCTTTTCAGTGACCACCATTCATGACCGGATGGTGCCGGTAAGCACATCGTTGTAACGTTACTCGGAACACCTGTGAAAGCAGAAAACGAGATAGTATTGAAACGTAATCGTTCCATTGTGCCAGGCTCACAAGTAGTCGTTTGTAAATTCCGTGCACCATTTTTATCAAAGTGTCAAAGCAATCCAAACCAAGCTATGAGCTTTTTTTCTTTTTATTTAATGAATCTATTGACTTCAATATATGAAATTTCACTGAATGCCTTGGCTAAGTTAGTACTGCGCCAGCTCCATAGTAACGAATCTTGAAAATTGAAAAAAATATATAGTTTACAGAGGGTTGCTGTGCACAAAGGAGAACATATTTGAAGGAGGCATATTTGAAACCACCATCCACCATATTAGTGAATTATTTTGTGGGTGGATACTCGATAGCGGCTACTTGATAGCGGATGGTGGCGGAGAGTCGATGATGGATGAGGTTGGCAGATGGGCAACGGGCAGTGAATACACATGAGGGAAGTTAAGCACAGAAAACAAATTTTCGACTTGTGTTTTGAAGCCACACAGGCAATATATAGTGATTGCACCAAACAACAAACAGCCTCACTCGGGGAATACATTATTCACTTTTACACATTTCTTGATTTGCTTACTCCTTTGCCAATACAAAGAGCTTTTGCAGAAAACTTTACCAGAAGTTCTTCATCTCTGCATTACGGTAGTCCTTCGGTGGCACCGGTTGAAGTTATTACAAAGAGATTCATTTCTCCAAGCCACTTGAAATTGAACGCTTAATCTGGGTGAGGACAACACATTAGAACATGGAAATAGACACACACAAGAAGCAATCAGTGTGTTTATATTCAGCGCTTGATGCGTGTGTTCCTATGTTCTATTGTGCTGTCTTCGCGTAGTTTAAACGTGCCTTCCATGACGCAGTACAATCTTACTACCAATCACTTGAACTGGTCAGCTTTTACCGGCTGTTATTGTGGTATTCTTTATTTGTTTCCCAAGCCGCCGTAAACAAAATTCTGTCGGCATTCCCAGTAGCCCTCGCAACAAGCAGGCAGCGTTACTTGAAGGCAGCTTTTGAACTAAATCTCGTTAAAATCACTGTTACTTATGTAGGGAAATAACCTTCCATATAAACACACGATCCGCTAGCCCAAACAGAGCAAAAAAAAACATAACAGAACCACAGCCTAAACTTACTCACAATGCAGTGGCAAATCAAATTCACACAGCACGATGCCGGAAGCCAGCCAACGGAGCTACACAGCTGGCAAGATCACGTTACTTGCACCCTCCCCTTCACCCCCGCCTTCCGTCGAAGCCCATCTGGAACACATTCTTATCTTTCAGGTGCGGCTTCTGATCAAATTCTTGTTGGTTCTGAAACAAAAAAAAACATAAAAGTGCACAGAACTTCATCAGCTTCATGTAATGCATAATGAAAAAACGAAGATATATACAGACGGATCATGCACAGAAGAAGCGTCAGCCTGTGCGGTCTTTATACCCGAAATTCAGAAAAAGAAGATGTACAAAGTATCACACAAATCTTCCTCGACGACAGCAGAATTGGTGGCTATCTTTGAAGCAGTTAAGCTTATCTGCGAGAATCCTGAGCCACGAAAACGGGTGATATGCACTGATAGCAAACCTGCTCTTCAGCTAATGAGAAATGTGAGATCACCTTACAAAAATGGTGAAATAGCACAATGTATCGCAGAAACTGTGGAATATGCCTCATCGCAGGGTCACAACATCGTATCACCATGGATACCCAGCCACATTGGAATAAAGAAAAATAAAGATGCTGATAGTCTCGCGAAGAAAGCATTGAAGGAAGGACGGGATTGCGCAATCCCTATGTCTGGGGCGGATATTCGGCATTTTATATCGCAAGGAGCTAATTATTGTTTGATGGAGTAGTGGTTTGAGAACCCTAAATCAAAGGAAACGGTACTTTATGAAGTTGATCCACACAGAAAATTTTCCATAGCGACAGACCTCCCACGACACCTAGAGGCATTGATCCACCGACTTAGATTGGAAGTAGCATACACAAACAGCTTCCTGCACAAGATACATCGAGCCAACTCACCGGAATGCCATTGTGGTCATGCAGAAGAAAATGTTCGCCATATTCTTTTGGAGTGCGTTATATACGCAAATAAAAGAGAAAAATTAAAGAACAAATTAGCAAGTTTGGACAGACGGCCCCTCACAATAAAGAAACTACTTGGACCATGGCCTGAGATGCATCTCCAGAAAAAGGCAATAATCTTCCTGACAGACTTTTCAGTGGAGACCGGACTGGACAAGCGCCTATGACTGACAGCCAGAGATGAGTATTATGTAAAGTGTGGTCATGGATATACTGACATTAGAGTAGTAAGGTGTGCGTGTAAATAGTTTATGACTGTGTGAACTGCGTGAAGAAAACAGTGTATTGGCATGATATTTGAACTGGTTTCAGTGTGCTATTATGTTTTTTTCTTTTTTTCTTTTTTTTTCTTATTGTTAATTTTTGGGTACCGTTCTGTATTATTATTTTATTTTTCGCTGCAGAACTTTGTGATATGGAGTAGCTGAGGCAACAGGCACCTCAACCTCTCCACAGCAAAACAGTTAAAACAGAACAGAACAGAACAGGTGATAGCGTAAGGAGTTCGATATTTCCTCCCCAAATGGCACTGAATAAGCACTAAGCAAATATCGGCCAATGCAACTAATCGAGCCCCACAGGTTCCCAGCCCCCAAAATTTCTTTTAGTTTAGTTATACCAAATGCAATGATGTTAGCTAAATATCTGCGTAATGCGGCACCATCTTGGCGATAAAGTTTGGCGAAAACGGGCAGGCTTTTTGACCAAAAGAAGACGGCTAGTCGCCGGCTGGCAGCATGTGGAAAGCGGTGGCACGGGGAAGAATACGCCGTCAGGGAAACGAGGAGGAGTATAGAAAGCTTGTTTGTGGTTTGTCTGTGGGGCAGCCGGTGGCCGGGACAAAAAAAAAAAACGCAACAATATTTGCCATACAGCAACAATAATTATAGTCGAGTGGACAGGAGAAGGCGCCCCTCCCCCCCCTGAAGGGAAATTCTGTGCAGGCCTATGAGTATAATGCAATATCACTGACACAGTAACACTCACAGCCACCTACCTCTACCAAAAATAAATAAATAAAACATGCTGGTGGCGTACACTTGTGACGTACGCCAGTGTTAGAGTGACGGGAGGAGTCGTCATTGGCTGACAACCCCATTTGCAGGCATTCCTCGATCTGGAGGCAATGTGGTGAGTTTCCGACGTGCACGAACTGTCACGTCAATTCTTCATGCCACAGAACGCGTTGTCAGAAGCTAACCTGGTGCTGTTAACGACGGTGTGCCGAAGCATTAGAAGATGAGGCATGCCAAGACTAACTACGTTTATCAGCAACACAGGAGTCGTACTTGGGGAACTGGCGGCCTCTGATTTATTTGTGGGGTTTAACGTCCTAAAACCACCATATGATTATGAGAGACGCTGTAGTGGAGGGCTACGGAAATTTCGACCACCTGGGGTTCTTTAACATGCACCCAAATCTGAGCGCACGGGCCTACAACATTTCCGCCTCCATCGGAAATGCAGCCACCGCAGCCGGAATTTGATCCTGCGACCTGCGGGTAAGCACCCGAGTACCTTAGCCACTAGATCGCCGCAACGATGCAACTGGCGGCTTCTGCTCACTCACTGTCCACATACCGCACGTCATATTCATTGAAGTAGTTTCGCCTAAGTTAATTACCGCACCATAAAACACACAATACCGGCAGGCAAAAAAAAATTATCCGCTTCAGCAGGAACAGAATTACCACGCCAAGACCACGTTGCGGCAGCGCGGCGCGATGCCAGGAAAGAAAAATGTTGCAAGACTACAGTGGCGACGCTAGTGGTCACAGCCTCAGGGCCTAAAGGAATTTCACTTCCGATGCTGTCGAATGTGAAGTCCTTGCCGCCATGGTGGTTTTGCGTAGCTTCTCCTGTATAGTGCACGGTCATTTTCCTCACCTACCATTCCCTCGCTGCTTTCAAGTATACGCACGATAGTGGGCCCAATGTCCTACCACTATATACACTATGTTGCTCACACTCTCCACCCTCCTTTTCACTATGCCATCTAACGCACAACATGCCACCCGCCACTGTACACTATTACCATAGTGGTTTCCAGTATATGGTAGCTTTTCCGATAGGGTTATACACTCGCTTACGTTCCCATCTACCTTAACAACTGAGGCCCATTGTTACACAGAAGACCATTCAAACAATTGACTGGACCACCTTCAAATTTGACGTGGAAGAGGCTTGCAGCGAGGACCTATGATCTGGGTTGGAAGAAACAACTAGCAGCATAATGAAAAACGCCTCTTGCCCGTTGATGATGACCTCTACCGCGCGAAACAATTTTGACAGAAAGTTGGAGCGAATTCGAGCACTTCGACGCCTGATGGAGTGTCGGTATCGGCGCACAAAACCAATCCACGATCTCAGGGCAGCCACGAGGGTGCGAAAGAAAATTAAGCGTCACATGGAAAGATTAACGTTGGAACGTTGGACAACATTTTGCCAGATACTACACCCCGACAAGCCACTTTCTCACACTTGGAAAACGCTACAAGGTTTGCGTCGCCTTCCCGAACAGTAGTTTCTATTCTAAGTGCTCACGCTTTTTGAAGGGCGGCCAGACATCGATGTCACAGATTATTTTTGTGCGTGGATGGCTAACCATACGACTTGTTCAGACTCGTCCCTAGCCGTAAGTGGCATCCCCCATTCTCGTGACAGCCACGTGGATCTTCCTTTAACGATGAAGGAGCTCCAGGAAGTACTAGCTCTCTGCAGGCGTTCTACTTCTCCTTGGCACGATGGTATCACATACCGAGCGTTGCGCAACCTCAAAGAATGTGCAAGGAGAGTTGTTGCGCCTTTACAACTCGTCATGGCAGGATGGCAATGTCCCTGACGACTAGAAAATAAGCTGTTTGGTGCCCCTCTTGAAGAAGGGTAAGTCTCCGCTCGAGCTCGCCTTGTATCGCCGAATAGCACTGGCCAGCTGTGTAGGAAGGGCCGTGCAACGCGTGATTTTTGGAGTGGTATCTTGAGCACTTTAAGATCTATTCGAACTTAGTGGCCGTTTTTTGACGTGGCCGTTTTTTTCATCAACAAGGTAGTTCACCTTGTTTCATATGTTCCACACAAAAAGTCCCGTAAGCAACTACCTGAAGAGTTGTTCCCTGATGTTAAAGGCGCATATTATAACGTTTTAGATGAGGCCGTTCTCGGCGCTCTTTCGGCTACTGGCCTCGGTGGCCAAACGTTTTTGTGTGTTGCAAGGTATCTGGCTGCGAAGTCATTTTTTGTGCCAACAGACGATGATCCAATATACTTCCAAGGGCATCTCTCAAGGTGGAGTCCTCAGCCCGACGCTTTTCAATCTCGTACTTTTGGCCTAGGTCAATGCTTGCCTACTACCATCAAGCTGATCTAAAAACTGGCTAACCTCCCTGTCCTTCCATTGATTTATTTCCTCCCCCTCTTCAATATACGCAGACGACATCTGTGTCCTTGTCAGATACGCGCGCAGCTTCAAAGAGCAAAAATTTTTACAGCGAGCTATTTGTACAAACAATGCCTGAGCATATTACCAGAAAAATGTACACTAGTGGCCTTCATTCTAAAACCAATGGCGCCTCATGTCATCTCAATCAACTCGTGGCCCATTTATTACTGTGGAGCTCACAAGTTTGTTGGCGCAATCATCGGCAGGAACCTCGGCTGGAACCGCACATGCTCTACATGAAGCAGAGCTTGACGGCATTTTCTCGGATCTTCAAGTTCTTGGCATGAAAGACTTGGGGGATGTCAGTAGACGTGATGGTGCTGACGTGATGGTACAAAGTGCTGTTTTTCAGTTTTTTTTATCTATAGGCTGCTGGTGCTAAGCAATACTCGCAAAACAAATAGGGTCCTGCAGGGAGTCCAAGCGCAAACCCTCAAAGTGTGCCTTAGTTTGTCCAGACGTACGTCATCAGAGGCAACTGTTGTGATTGATCGTGTCCATTCAATGCACACTCAAAAAGTGGTTCAAGTCATGAAAATGCAAGTCAGACATTTCGCACATGCTTCCTGTCATCACATTGCCGCACTGCATTCAGACAGACGCCAAGCATCGTTGGCTAAAACTGTTGTCAAGTACAACGACAGACTTCCCTCGGGCTTCACCATGGCGTCTTAGCCATAGATGCCTCCGCGGTGCCTTATTCGACTCACATTGCGTCCTACTGTGCCAGGAATCCGGAAAAAGATACATATGTCGCCTGTGCTGAAGAAACTCTTCGTGTTCGTGGTTTGTTGAACGAGAGGTATGTGAAGTATATATATATATATATATATATATATATATATATAATAATGTTGCGGGGAGAATAGCCTCAATAGTAGCTCAGTGGTAGAGCATCGAACGCGTTATTCGAAGGCCGCAGGCTCGGTTTCTGCAAACGGCAAGTTATCTTTTCACCCACTTTTCTTTCTTCACATTTACATTACAAATTGATCTACTAACGTCCCCTATGTGCCGTATCGTCGACCCCACTCTCCTTCACCTGCACTTAACTCGCCGCAGCAGCGCAGTTACGTCGAGGTTGCCTGGGGCAGATCCCCTAGTCCTCATTGGAGAAACTAACAGCAGCGACCTTTGGAAGGAAGGTTGTACGTTGCCCGTCGAGATGCTATCACACCCCCAACATCTTCACTACGACGCGATACGATGGATGGTACCACGGATCGTACGACGACCGATACTAAGGACGATACGACGCCACCGACATCAACGGAAATCGTAAGTGCCAATTTAGACATTTGTATAGATGGATGCCCAGTAACAGCTCTGGTAGATACTGGCACGGACTTCACTATAATCAGCCGTAAACTTGCCGACTGCCTAAAGACAGTCAGAACAATATGGACGGGCCCAAACATAAGAACCGCAGGGGGTCAATTGGGGACGCCGTTGGGCAAATGTACCGCTCGAATCAATACCGGCAGTTCAGATTTCGTCGCTACTTTCGTAATTTTATCGGAGTGCTGGAAAGGTCTCATTTTGGGCATGGACTTTCTGCGTGAATACGGAGCCGTTATCAACATTTCTGAGAGATCGGTTACGTTTTGGAAGGCCCCAGATCAAGTTTCGAATGGGTCCTGTACAGACCAGCGACAGAAACCTTTGCGCGTCTTCGACGACGACGTAGCCATTCCACCGCAGTCGAGTGCACTCGTGGCTGTGACATTTGACACGTCGAGCAATTCTGAAAACATCGCCGAGCAAATTTCAACACTGCTATTCAGCCATGGTTTTTCTATCGAAAGAGGCGTCGTGGGCATAAAATGCGGACACACGCATGTCCTTGTTACGAACTTCAGCTCTGAACGCCGACATCTAACCAGGGGCATGGCAGTCGCGTACATTGAAGAGCTCGCCGAGAGAACAGACTGCCTAACTCTTGAGAAAGATAATTCAACTGATCTGCCCCCGTACCTCTATCGGTTGATATTGGCCCAAGTTTGCTGCCGGCGCAGAAGCAAAGTATATCCTGCAGCTTATTAACCAGTCTGAAGATTGTTTCTCTTCAACGTCCAGGGTCCATCAAACGCCATTGACGAAACATTGAATTATAACGGACGACATGACCAGACCCATCAGGCAAAACCCGTACCGGGTAGCTCAGCGGAAACGTGAAGCCATCAAAAACCAGGTGCGACAGATGCTTGAATATGACGTTATTCAGCCGTCGAAACGCCCTTGGGCTTCGCCATTTGTATTAGTGAAGAAACAAGACGGCACTTTACGTTTCTGTGTGGATTACCGCAAGCTGAATCAGGTGACAAAAAAAGACGTCTACGCACTTCCGCGTATCGACGATTCACTGTATAAGATGAACTCCACGTCACACGGAAACAACTACTTACTCGTCGTGCCAACATCTCTAAGGAGTGAAGTATTACAGGCATGCCATGATGAACCAACATCCGGCCACTTGGTTAATATGCGCTTACGCTGTGCAGAGTGAGGCAGAAATACTACTGGCGAAAACTGACGGCGACCGTTCAACACTATGTTCGGACGTGCCTTGATTGCCAGCGCAGAAAAGTCCCACCCGCCAAACCAGCAGGCATCCTCCATCCTATTGACGTGCCTGTTACTCCATTCGCTCAAGTCAGAATGTATCTTTTGGGCCCATTTACAACCTCATCGGCAGGTCCCAGATGGATTATTGTAGCCACCGACTACCTCACTCGTTACGCCGAAACCAAGGCTCTGGAGAGGGGCACGGCAAGTGAAGCAGCTCGATTTTTTGTGGAGAATGTAATGCTGAGGCATGGCGCTCCAGCAGTGGTAATAACTGACAGGGGAGCTCCATTCGCAGTCGAACTATTACAGATGGTTTTAAGACTTAGTGGTACATCCCACCGGCGAACAATGGTGTATTATTCGCAAGCGAATGCTCTTACGCAAGCGAATGCTCTTACTTGCGGATATGCTCTGCATGTACGTCGATGTGGAGCATAAAAACTGGGACGCGATCTTGCCGTATGTCACGTTCTCCTATAAGACGGCTCATCAAGAAACAACAAGAACAACGCCATTCCGCCTTCTTCACGGTCGTGAAGTCACCACTATGTTGGATGCTATGCTGCCGCACGAGTGCGAAAGCGTCGAAAAGGATGCTGATTATATCACCCAGCTTGCCAAAGAAGCCTGACAACTTGCACGCCTACGTATATTCGCCAGCAGGACTATGATTCACGACCGTAGAACCTTCGTCACCGACCAGTTTTATACGAGCCAGGAGAGTAAGTTTGGGTATGGACTCCTATTCGACACCGTGGCCTCTCATAAAAACTGTTAAGACGGTACTTCGGGCCCTATAAAGTTCTACGCCGTCTCAGTGACATTATATAATGAGGTTGTTCCTGATACTGCGCACTCCTTAAGGCGTCGAAGGCGTGCTCTAGAAGTTGTGCACGTTGTTCAGATGAAACCTTATTTCTCCGAATGAACTCATGCATTTCCAATGAGTACAAACCACTTTCATCATAAAGCATCGGGACGATGCTTTCTCGAATGGGAGGCTAATGTCACGGTTAAAGGCCGGGCAAGAAGACAGAGGACAACGAAGTGATGAGCATAGGCCGCACCCACAGTTCCTCCGAGTAAGACGACGTCGAAGCGGCAGCTTGTTTGTGCTGTTAATACACGCCTTGTTTTTCCTGGTCGCACCGTCGTCCTGTATCCTGTTATTTTCACGTCGCGACATTGGTGGAGGTGCTGGACTACTCCAACTGGAGAAGTGCCTGGAGAAATGGCTACTGGAGGGCCTTCACAGCTTACTGTTGAGGAGCCTCAAATTCCCGAGACCTTTCACGGTGAGGTCTATGAAGACGTTGAGGACTGATTAGCCCAGTATGAGTGAGTCACTAAGGCCAACCACTGGCCCACTTAACAAAAGCTATCACGCGTCTACTCTGCTTTGGCAGACAGCGCTCGTACGTGGTACGAGAACCACGAGACAACGTGCCTATTGACGCCAGATTATTGGACTCTTACGGACTAGGTTCTTGTGCACGTGTTGTGCTATCTTTCTGTCTTTTTGCTCTCCTTCATTTTCTCCTTTCAATCTTCATTTCTTACGTGTAGGCTAGAAAGCCGGTTATCCTGGACTGGTTTCCTGCCTAGCTTTCCTTCTCTACCATTCTTTTCTTTTGATACATTATAATTAAGAGCTGAGCACACACTCAGCTTTGGTCTTTTTACTGCACTATCGGCTATAGTAGTGTACGTTATTTAGGAATCGGGAGCATTTATTTTCACAAGTCAACCTCAGGACAGATTGCTCGTGTTCGCCGTTTTACAGCCTACAATTGCGCAAGAGCAAGGCGAAGGAGTAAACCATAAAATCTTCAATAAAATTGGGGAGTTTTTTAAAGGCTGCAAGAATCGACGGTGATAAAATTTTGTAAATTATGTTATGCTGGCTTGATTGGAAATAAAGCAGCGAGAGAATCGGCAAAAGAAGCTTGCGAGTGCGGATGGAAGACGCGCCACTCCGCTGTGAACTCAAGATAAGTGTTACGAAAAGCCTCCCTGGTATATTCGGCAGCATCTCTCCTTAAGACCAAGAGATATATCCACTAGATCAAAGATGATAAGCTGAATATCTTTGTATTTTAATGTGAAGTGAAATTATTAAACTAAATTTTACTGGTGTTCCTTTGCTATTTACTAGCCAATCCATTTTTCTTTAAATTTTGTTGCTCAAATTGTGTATGCGGATTGGTGCAGTGACAAGAAGTAATCGACATTTACTCTAAATTAACTCGTTTATGCAAAGCCAACGCTAGTCGTTGTCTAGTTTGCAAACAAAGGGTGCCTCTCAGCCACTATTTCTAACTTTGGATTGAAAAAACCATCTTGTTTAGGGTATGTAAAAACAGTGTTCGTCACTGAGAAAAATACTTTTTTCATTATAATACAAACTAGCGCTTGAAATATTTGCTACATCTGGATGTTCATTGCTCACTTCTTGCTTTGCTTTAAATTTTTTTTGTGTGTCTGGAAGTATTAATTTATTTATATATTTGTTATTTATTACATGCTGCAGACCCTTAGGTTCAAGCAGGTTGGCAGTTTGCACATTCTAGACGTAGCAATGAAAGTGCTTGCGTCATCTTTATGATATGTCCTTTTTTTATAAAACAAAACGGTAGTGTTATCTTTAGTCACCTATATCCTCAATACGAGTAGCAGTATTTTGGCTTCCGCTACACTTAAAAGGCGAGTTAGTTCTTTGTGGTCACGTGTTTTATTTTTTCACTATATGCATTAAATTATAGATAATGGGGCGAAGAGACGCCTGACTATTGGTTGACTAAAGTAAAGCGTTGCTTTTTGTCGTATATTGCCATAGTGACATTAATAAAAGTGTCCAGGGTTGGGCTCAATTCAGGCACACAAAGAAAAAAAGAAGCCCTGGAAACTATAGCAATGTCTTGCAACTCGCACACCATTCAGGTGCCTATTGCAATGCGTGGTCGCAGCGATCTCAGTTCTTCATGAGTGTTCTTGTTGTTTATTTGTAAATAATTGCTCTGAAATTGTGACATGTCACAGAAGCTCAACTTGACCTGAGTTGCTGATGACGTAACAATAGCACCGTAAATCGTTTAAATATTTCTGCAGCTTCGCCCTGGCGATGCCAAGCCTGAAGGCATCGCGCAGCCGGATGGCCTTTGTTGTTCCTCTTCATTCCTTTTTTTATTTATTCTCTTTATATCTCGTATCTATTTAATTCTATTCCTTTCTTTCAGTGTCTTTCTCTCCCTAGAATTTTTCTATTGCTAACTTTTTCTATCTTTTTTTGTTTTTCTTTCTTTCTATCTCTTTAATTATCTCCCTCTTTCTATCCTTTTCTACATACATATCATGGTCACGCGATCGTTTTCATTTGACAATCACAGCTGCTGTACACGGTAAGTGGATGTTATTAGATTCCCGCGGCACATACCCACCTGAGAATTTTTTCAATTATTACTGTAAAGTAATTGAATGAAAGAGCACCAGTTTGTGATGATGATAGTTCTTTACACGGAAGGAGGGGGTGGGGGTAGAAATACAAGTAGCCGACAGCTTAAGCAGCTTGGCTGTTAAAGAAGTCACAGTTTTGTCGCAAAGCCAAAACAATGAATGCGATAGAAACAAATCCGAATACTTATCGGATAAGGGCTAAGAGCCAGTTCCTCTAGCACCTAATCTGGCGTTACTTAAAGGAAGGCCGTTTCAAAGAAACACGGCCGCTGCAATGAGCGAAGCTACCTTCGTGTTTTGCATCACTTATTCGCAAACCAAGGGCGCGTACTACATAAGTGTAGATCACCTGCCAATCACTGCAAAGAGGAGCACGCGGGACCACGACCGGCTGAGCCAAGTGTGCAGCCATGCAGCCGCTCCTCCATCGCGCTACTAAAGACGGCAGGCGCGTTTCCTCTACGTTAGATGAGCGTTCATTCTCGGGCTCACGCACTTCCACTCGCACGCACTACATACGACACGGAGGTAGCGATTTGAACTTTATACGGAACAACACAGTGAGGGCGAAAACACGTCGAGAGTGTCCATGTAATTGCTGTCGCAATAACAAAATGAAAGTTAAAGAAGACATCTTATTGGGTGTTTTGCATTCGTGCGCTGGCTGTCACAAATGAGCACATCTCTTGTTCGGAGGAATTTTCCCTCACTCTTTCCCGTCGACGTGATTTGGGTGAGAATTCCTACATCTCGAGGAATGCAATAAAATTGCATGCCTGGAGCGAAAGACCACGACAGTCTGGCTCTCTGAGCCGTCTGCAAAGCGTTACCTGGGATATTTCAGATCTCGCATCAGCAATTACGCGCAATGCGTATCCTACCAAAAGGACATTTCACTGTCATCTTTTATATCGTAGTGAAATGCAACAATTACGTTTTCACTATCATTCACATTAAGCATTTCAGCGTCAACTGTAATTTAAGATGTATTTATTTCTTGTGAACCCTAGTCGCACCACAGTATTTTACTTAAAGACTTACCTCTAATTGAAGTACTACAAAATTGGTGCAGTATAAGCGTAACAGTCTCAATTTTGGCTTTTGCATGTCGCGGCTGCGTGTCGCGAATTCTGAATTTTCGTTTGCACTAGGTTCATGTGGCTTTGTAGTATGTATATATTCTTGCATTGGTAGCATTTCATGTGAGGATAGGCTCTACCTCTCGATTCATAAATATCTATTATATAGTGAGTGAATATTTAGCCGCTTCAGCTGCGGCAGCTCATCCGACAAATCATTCAAAAGACAGTTCAGCCTACTTCAACTATGATTCTCCACGCCTACTAGGGGGTGATTTTGCGTTTTATTGAATCTACATGAGTAAGCTGCGCTCAATCTGTGGAGTGCACGCTTCGAGCAGCAGACTTCTCTTCGCCCAGTATTTGTGAAACAACCAAAAGCGCAGAGATGTACGCATGAAAGCGCATGGCGGGTACGTGAGCCACAAAGGTTCTATATTTGCACTTCTGTAGCGTGATAGTAATGTGTCTCTATTCGCAGCGGCTTTGGCAGACAGCTGTCTCTGATCAATTAAAGAAATTCGGTACATCCTATGTACCTTGGAGGAAGAGGAGGAGGAGGAGCAGGAGGAGCAGGAGGAGGAGGGCAGGAGGAGGAAAGTTTAAGCAGAAGGACAGGGAGGTTAGCCAGTTCTTAGAAAGGCTGGCTACCCTGGGCTGGAGAAAGGGGTGAGGGGAATAAAAGGTGGTAGAAAGAAATGTTGCGAAGAGAGAGAGAGAAATTACAAAAAAAATAGCGACAAAGGAAAGGCAACATCAAAGAGTATAAGACACTAAAGTCTGTTTCAGAAGCCAATTGTCCGCAAAAAGCGTAGTAAAGCTTTCAATGCCTTCTGGACTGAGGATGGGCTTGGCCAATGACCCAGAATCCTGTGTTCTGACAAAGGCCGATCATCCAGTTTATCCAAAGCTGCAGTCAGTTTTTGTCTTTGCGCGTTGAAATGGGTGCACTCACATAGAAGGTGCGCGATGGTTTCTTCGCACCGGCAGTAAGTGCATGTAGAAGAGCAGGACATTCCATTGATGTAGGAGTATACGTTCGTGAAGGCCACTCCAAGCCACAAGTGGAATAGAAGAGTCTCCTCAGCTCGGGATATCCCTGAGGGAAGACAAAGCTGCAGATCGGGATCCAAGTTATGTAGACGCGCGTTTGTAAATTATGTCGAGTTCCACTGAACGAGTATGAGATCACGTGCAAGCGAACAAAGTCTTGTAGCTGCGTCGGTTCTTAAGAACGGGATGGCTGTGTATTAAGCACCGTCGTGTGCAGATCTAGCGGCCTCATCTGCGCGGTCATTGCCATATATACCCGCAATGACCTGGTATCCACTGATACACTATGCTGTGCTGTTTCTCGATTGCTTGGGGATGAAGAAGCCTTGTTTCAGCTACTAACTGTTCATTAGGTCTATGGCGAAAGGGTGACATGAAACATTGAAGAGCTGCCTTCGAGTCTGAGAAGATAGACCTATTTCCCGAAGGTTCCCCAACTATAAACTCAAGAGATGCACGTATGGCGGCGAGTTCTGCAGCTGTCGACGACGTCAAATGCGATGTCATGAATTTAATTGTGATGTGCCTTGCGGGAATAACCATCGCCCCTGCTGAGCTTACTGAAGACACAGAGCCACTGAGCTTACTGAAGACCTTGGGAATAAATGTTATAGGAAGCATGCGGTGAGCTTTCACAATGTACATGCTTGACGAAGAGAACTAAACCAGTATCATAACAGAGAATATTTGAACCAGCATTACCAAACCGACAGTTGTGAATTTCGGTGGTAACCGCCAGCAGCATGTTTTTGTGCTGGTATAGGTAAAAGAGGGCGCTCAAGGACTCCGTTTGTAAGTCCATGCTAGTAAGTAAAAAAAATACACTACCAAGAAAAGAACCAAATGATAAAAGCTACCTCGACTACATGTGCACGGTGGTGCGCAGTGCCGCCTCGTTAAATGTCCACCGTGTGAGAATGTGCAAAGCTGTTGCCTCAACAGTCCCCGGAGCCCTATATTGAAAAAGGAAGTGCGTTCTGCTAAAAAGCTCGTTAAATAATGCCAGCAATTCATAAAGTCTAGCGTACTATCAGTGAAGTCAGCTAGCTAGGAAGAAATGCTATTTTTACAAAAAAAAATTACCATGCTTTTTCCTATTGGATTCTCTCGGCCCGTTTTCAATTGGCAGGCCTATACAAGTTCCGGACGATCACAGAAAAACGTGCGGCTTTGACAAAAGCGGTTTATAAGCAGACATGCTCGCTGTCGTTGCTCATTTGCGGTGTAATAGCCCTTGTTATCAATTTTTTTTCTACACTATAATCTCCATTTCGAAGATAAAGGAGGAGGGTAACGATGAAAGCAGTGGTTTTACGAAAGCATGTACACTAAGCGTTTATGGTGCCTCGACATCTTTCTTGTGTCTGCATGTGGTTGCACACCCTGTCTCTTTTTAAATGTATACATACCAATTAGCTCAGCTCTCTGTTCTAAACACTAAGCTGCTTCCCTGGATTCTTTTTGTGCCCACAGCGTCGTGCAGCAGCCCGCCAGGTGTACCGCACTCGCGCACCAATGCGAGCGACAGCGCCCGGGACTTCGTCATCAACTCGACGGTGCGCTACACCTGCTTCCCAGGATACGACGCCAAGGGTTTCGATGTGGCCAAATGTATCTTCTACAATGGCTCAGCCCAGTGGTTCGGCCCGGATCTTAAGTGCGACCGTGAGTACACAAATTGAGCTTGGACGGGCCCTCTATTAAGTAACGGCAGCAGGCACGCTTGGTTGCCGACTCGCACTTAGAGCTATAGCAAGACAAACGCGCGTTACGTGCTAAACAATCACTGCTGGCGTTTCTAAGGTCTCACAAGCCTTGGTAAAACTTTTTTAACTACTTTCACTTTATGTATGTGTGTCTGTATGGCCTATGCGATCCGTTTGTGTGACCAATGAATGCAACACTCTAGGTGATCAGCTGGCCTTGCCTTTCCAGCTTCTCATTCAAAGTCTTGTAAATTCATTAGCTCGTTGAAACAATAATAATAAGAGCTAACTGGCAATGATGCCGATGAAATTGTGTGGAATATTATTAGAAGTAATTGTATTATAATTGTGAAGAAAGAAAAGTGGACGAAGAGATAACTTGCCCCCGGCAGTATCCAAACCTGCGACCTTCGAATAACACGTCCAATGCTCTACCACTTAGCTACAGTAATGGTCCCCCCCACCCACTTTATAGATATATGTGCACTTAGTTATAGGAACGTCTGTAAGCGCCCCCTGTTGCCATTAAGGCAAGTGGACAACATTCTTTTTTTCTGGTGGCATCACGTAGCACGTGTACATATTACGAGTGGGCAGCAGACCAAAAATTCCTCGCATACTACCTGAGAGTATCGAGTCTGTCCATTGTCTGTTATCTCTCATATTTATTGAGTCGATCAAAGTCAGTATCATGAATTTGATCTACCACTTTAGCATATGACACAGTGGGACACCTTAGGTTTATATAGCTACTTGAATCACGTATAGGTTTGATATATTTGAGCCATGTACATAGTTGGAACAAGGCAGAGTATTTCAATACAGATTTTTCGCATGTTGCAGCACTTATCAGGGCTTTCTTTTTTAAAACAGAAGTAAGCAGTGCTGTTTAGTGGGCTCGTCAAAAGTGAATTACTAAAACAAAATTTTTATCAATTTCCTTTTTCAAGAATTTTTTTATTTTTTTAATGTTATTCTCTTTATCAAGCAGAAAGTAAATTAGAGTGATAGAAAACCCCAAAAGCAAATTCGGTCCAGGGAACACCAAAGTAGCAAAAAAATGGTGACTTTATTCACAATGTAATGAACAAAACAAGATACGAGCTATACACAGACAACAGTGGGAGAAGAAATCTGCTGAAACAAGGGTATCCAGCAATGATTATTCTGGGAGAAGAACAATATGAGGCGCATCAAGAACTAACCGAGTATTTATTAGAGAAAATATTTCTTGAGTGAACGAAAACAATATGCAGTGAGGAACAGAATTTTATTGTATGCGTCACAGTTTGATGTTTCAGGAAAATGTGTGGTTTGCCTATTTGAGGCTTTGCTCTTGACAGTGGAAAGTTGTAGCACTCACTATTCAAAACTTGCTTTGGTAATGAAAGCAAAAAAAATAAAACATGCGTAATAATTTGCCAACATTTACGATAATCTTCAATTCGAAATGAACGGGAGTCTTATATGCCAACATATGTCTCTTAATACTATGTAGCTCACTCGCTTCGCACTCTCCACCTCGTGTGGCTAGCGTAGAATTATGAGGCGCTTCTGGTAAATAGCAACAACCACATTTATATGGGACAACATGTATGTGCTGCGGAGAGAAAGTGAAACAGAGAGAGCGTTTTGGACAGCTTCTTTTTTATTACCGTTTCTATTCGTCAAGTCAAAATAAGAGCTGTGAAGTGCCTTCGGAGCAATTACTATTTTTTGACACTCCTTATAACTACATCTGTGTCAGATACACCAAATAGATGTTTTTTCAAACATCGCTTATAATTAGACGTCATCAAAGGCAAGAAACAACTTGCCCTAAAGTCTGGCATTGTGTGCATAAGATTTGCAGGATGTGTATGCGGTGGCATTTCATGCTTCCACCTTACGTGTGGTAAAGCGTCCCCAAACTCACAGTGATTACCCGCCATGAGCACGGACCCGAACAAAGAGCTTCCAAGTATGATTTTACTTAACCTTGAGCTCGAGACCCACTAACAAGTTCTACGTTATTATGGGTAAGTTGAACACTTCGGCATGACCGAGTGCGGCTCCACGGCGTTCTATATTTCTCGGCTGCAAACATGCTTATACTTGGCGTGCTGTCTACGACTTCGTACGTTGTGTTCCCGTATACATTTGTGCTGCGCCAATGTCCGCATTGCGTGTAGCGAGTAGTGGTTCCGCGGTAGCATCGTTAGAACATTCGCTGTGCATTATGAAGTTGCCTCAGCCGCCGAGCAACTTACTGTGGCTCGCGACCAATGCGAAGAACTCGTCCGTTAGATGAAAGGCGCGATTATTTTTATCGCTATCATCGCTTTATATCTGTCTTAGACAGACGTTTTCCTGACTCTATATGTCTGCATAGCCATTTTTCTCACCTATCTAATGAAAGTGAGATCCATGAGAACTTTCGTTAGGTCAGACGGAATAAAACCCATGTCACATGGCCTGTGACGAGCACGAACTTTGGCAATGCGACAAGGTTTCATTACCGTAAACATGCTCCTTCATTGTTCGAACATATGATGTACCACCTGTGTCAGAGGGAAGCAGAACTTGTGCGCCTTTTAGAAGTGCAGTTGTTCAAATATTTTACGCTTCACACACCCATCAAAAAACACTGGTGTGTTTATGGAAGACAACCTTGGACAGAAGAAAAAAACGTACGGTAAAGAAGGCACGGCTCCAGAAGTGCGTACAAAATTGACGCAATCAGCTTTTGTCAGTCTATATTATGCAGCAGTCGCATTTGTGATCAAGCCTGATTTGTCCACAAGCTCAACAATGAGAGACTTTAGCGAGTTTCGCGACAAATACACTATGTATGTGTCTTTCTTTAATGAGCTTATTTTTACCAAGTTGGGTCACCGAGTGCATGCCCCAAAGCACCGCCGTGGTGGTATAGTTGCTAAGGTGCTTAATTGCTAACCCACAAGTCGCGGGATCGAATCCCGGCTGCGGCCACTGCATTTTTGATGGTAGCGAAAACGCCGTACGCCCGTCTGCTCAGATTTATGTGCACGTTAAAAAACCCCAGGTGGTCGAAATTTCTGGAATCCTCCACTACGGCGTCTCTCATATTCATATGGTGATTTCGGGACAATTAACCGCACATATCAATTGAATAATTAATCAATCAAATAATCAATCAAAGGTGTATGTCCTAATGCATACTCCCACACTGGTATCTTAATGGCTGCCTCTTATTCTATGGGCGCTGTCTTGTCGCGCACGCCTGGTGTTATTTGTGAAGACGTTCACAGCGCCGAGTGCTTGGGGACTCAAAGCATCGTTATACAGTATGCTGATGTAGCAGGTTTCATCCTTCGTACTGTTGGTGCAAGTTCTATTTCAGTCAGGCCAGAAGTTCTAGATGATACGAGCGATGGCGTGGTGAGAAAGCTTCACATTCGAGCTCTCTTGTATAGGTGCTGTTTCTTTTTTGTAAGTGTGTGGTGCACATGTATTTAGGTAGTGAGTGAAAACGAAGAAGTATTATAGAAAAACTTTGTTTTTTGAGTACAACCACCCAAGCAAGGCTTGATTGATTTGATTGATTTTTGTGGTTTAACGTCCCAAAACCCCGATATGATTATCAGAGACGCCGTAGTGGAGGGCTCCGGAAATTTCAACCACCTGGGGTTCTTTAACGTGCACCCGAATCTGAGCGGACGGGCCTACAACATTTCCGCCTTCATCGTAAATGCAGCCGCCACAACCGGGATTTGATCCCGCAACCTGCGGGTCACCAGCCGAGTACCTTAACCACTAGACCACCGCGGCGGGGACCCAAGCAAGGCTATATGACAGGCGTTCCGCCCATGTTGCTATTGAGACGACCAGAACATTAATGTCCTCACTTTCCTAATTGTCAATACGCATATACTTATGTTACATATGAATAATGGCACCCCGCCGTGGTGGTCTAGTGGCTAAGGTACTCGGCTACTGACTCGCAGGTCACGGGATCAAATCCCAGCTGCGGTGGCTGCACTTCCGATGGAGGCGGAAATGCTGTAGGCCCATGTGCTCAGATTTGGGCGCACGTTAAAGAACCCCAGGTGGTCAAATTTTTCTGAGCCCTCTACTACGGCGTCTCTCATAATCATATCGTGGTTTTGGGACGTTAACCCCCCCCCTATCAATCAATTAATAATGGCACGCATGACACCGTTCGGCTGGGCGCAAGCTGGAGGCTATCTGTGATAAGGTTGGTGCAGCCACGATGTTGACGCTTACTGCCTTCGTACCTGTCTGCGTGTCTATGTTGTAACACCTTGCGAAGGCTATAAAAAGCCGGCAGCTATCTGCATTATCGGTCTCATGTTTCCATCCTTGTATTGAGACGCCCCTGATATGTCAAAGGAATCAGTAAGCGCCTGCTATCAAGTTCGCCTGGTTCCCGTATATGTCAAGATACAACACATATGCTTATTCGCACGTCATGCGCATATAATTTGCAATTTAAAAAAGTTGACCAACTGGTGCACAACGTACTTCTAGCGTTATTCTCAGCAAAATGTTTTGAAGCAAACTCGTGCAACATTTCTGCCACAAGGATTTCTCCAATATTATACGGCTTTTGTTACTAGCTCTTTCAGTGAAATTTTCCCTCATACGAGCATAAACCCGAAGCATATAATTATTTTGTTCCAACGTTTCTAAGTATTGTCGGGTATTTTAAAGTGCACTTACTAAATATTTCTAAATTGGACATTAGCGGCTCCAACGTACTTCACTTTCTTGGTTTACAATCCGCGGCAGACGCGTGAACATGTACACAACGAACAGCCCCGTCTCATCTGTGAGAGCCTATAGCATCTGCGCGTCGAAACACGCCAGTGATTCATGCGCGACAAGAACCTTTGGTGCTACACAGCCAAGCTGTTATCGAGCGGCAGCCAGGCCCACAGCACGTAGTACCCTACTGCCAGTTTGGGTGAGTGGTTCATCCGAAAGCCGAGCATTCGGCAACTTCGGGAGCCGCACACCAGTGCGGTACTAACTAAAGGCAAGCCCGCCGAGTGCACGCGAAATTGAAGGTGCGAATGCCACACGGTGAAGGGGCATTAGTGCCGGACGTGCAATCTTCCAAATTTTAAACTATATTGCCCCGTGTCAGCATTTGTTATTGTTTTGTTGTCTTTTTCTCATTTCTTTTCTGCGTTGAACAACCACAAAAATTTCAGCCATTATTTTGCTCTTTCTCTCGTTCTCGTGGAAACTCTTGAAAAGTTGCTTTTTTTTTCTTTCTAGCCGTGTTTTTGCCAAACACTTCCAAAAGGTCACCGCTTATTTCCAGACCGGAACGCTGAGAGAACACGGAAGATTAAAACAAGCCCTTACTCGTTTGTATTGTATAGAGTACTCCAAGCTGGCTGCGTTAAAATGTATTTTTATATTTGTTGTTGAGCATCACAAAGAAAGTTTGCAGCAAGGAACGATTCCAAATTAAACAAAAGGTATAAACCGGAAACTGGATTCATGAAACGCTTAAATTTAATATGCTGTTGTCGCTGCGTTCTTCTATCATAATTAAGAACCCCTTCACGTGGTATCGAAGTATCCTCGATCAAAAATCTTTCAAAAAGGCCGAACTGCTGCACCTTAGAACTTATCATCATCATAATTATGACGATAATAATAAACACAATCACTAAAGAAGCCGTGGTAATTTTACGAATATTTGCTAGGATATTCGCATTGCATAGGTCAAATACTTCTCCACAACCTAGTGTGTCGCTGACTGCTAGTATCCTGACTACATCATTTAAATATGTTGGTTTCTATATAAAAAAAAAGGTCGGCTTATTGCTCGAAAACGTAAGCGACGACTTTTAGAAACTTGTCTGCTCCCTGAATTGAGCAAACTTAATTGCGCCATGAATCTATTGGAAATTATTCGAATAATATTTCGTGCAATACTGAAGACGAGTTAATAAACTAAATATATCGAAATCTTTATCTGTAAATGGAACGTGCAGACCTTCAATAGACGTCTATGTTTAAATGTCATTCTAGGTCCGAAATACATGGTCTAAAAAAGCATTGAGTGCGCCAAGACTTCATCCACTTCATTTCTGAGGTGCCCACGTAATTGAAACGAATAAAGATAAAACACGCGAACGTGCGAACTGCACGTCCACTTTGTTTTCGCCCAATTTGCGTGAGCAGCAGCGCCGCTGTAGCGATGTGAGAAAGGCCTAGACGCTTGCTTCACGCCAGCCCTGATCCCTGCCGAACACGCATGGTGTAGGCTGGGGGTCGGAGGAGGGGGAACTGGCAAACAGCATCCGCTTATAAACGGGGTCAAGCCCAATTTGTCGGTTTTCGGTGGCTGAGGCCTGTGTGTTTATGTCCTCCTGACGCACTTAGAAAAATCTATTGAACGTTTCTTATAGATCGCTGCGGGTCTCAAGAGCTTCATTCCATATCGCTATATCCCAAACCAGGCTTGTGCCTTCACAAACAAGACCCTTGTATTTGTCGTGTCATTACATCGAGGCAAACGGTTTGCGATTCACACGACTTTCGGGGCTCACAGCCAGCCTTCAAAATTATTCCTAGCGCAGACGCTACAATATTGTGTTTTTAAAACCAGTCACCATTTTGACTTATTGCAGTGAAATAAAGGACGTGTGTGATTTCCATTCCCTGTTTTTAAAGAGCGGCCAGTGGTAGGCAAGAGCGTATCTTCACACGACTGGTAACAGAGTACCGCCACACTACACTCCCTTACACATATATGATAGGGCTGCCTGGCACTGATATTCAATACAATCATCGTAACATGGCATTCGGTGGGCACACCCGACTTGCATGCGCGCAATACGTGAAAATGTCTGATGTCATGAGGGTGACGTCTATTGATAACTCTCGGAATCAAGAGGAACCAATTCAATGCCGGCTAATGTGCAGGCGCCATTCCGTTTACAGCTATACTTTGATCATTGTAGCTTTCTCAAACAGACGGGTAGATGCGGCAAATTTCTTACATGAATAAATAAAAAGAAAATAAAAGAAGGAAATAGGAACAGGCTCCTTCTCCTTTAATATATATCGAAGGCCAGCCGCTTGAAGGCCACTGTATACGGAAGAAGAAAATTTGGGGGCAGTTCATCTGTCTTTGAAGTGTGTCGTAATCGTGACTTAGTCTTTTCAGTGTAGATTAGTGTTGAACAGAAGGAAAAAGTTCTTTCTACCATTTAAATTAGCAGAAGGAACACAGAGCTTCAGGTATGATGATTGAGTCAGCATGGCACTAGTTGTCAGCGGATAATGCTTTTACCTGAATGTCGTCCTTCAGGCCTGAAGTAACTTCGTAATTAAACAAAGTCATTGTTATCGGCGAAAGAATCTCAAATACGAACGCATTTCCGTGGAGTCACATAACCTCGCAGTATTGATAAAACAATACAAAATGCTGAAAAGTTTATGCATATACGAAGAAGATCGAATATAACTCCACAGGAGCACCTGAAAGCCCCACGAAAATTTGACAGCTTATGCATTAGCCACTGTTCTCCAGATGAATAATCGTAGTAGCAAAGTCTGCTCGCTTAATGTTTTTTGGAATACTCTACTAACGAACCGATCTTTTTATGGAGAAGGAGGAGGACCTTCATAAATAATATACAAGGACACCAGTCGTCATCATATTCTTTCCTCTCCCTGCTAGCGCAGACGCCTGACAAGGCTAATATGATTCTCACTTGATGAATTCACTCACTTACGTTGCTTACTTGACACTTATAATATTTTCTGAGAGAATAAGGATTTTAAGTAAAGAGCCTAAGCGAGGGATCACAAGGAAAACGCAGCTAGGCCTACTATAGGCTCTCTTTGCCGTGAATATCGACAGGATAGGAAACTACAGTACCGTGTCACCCATCACCGAAGAACGATGATGCCTTGCATCATCCTCATTGTCAGAGCGTCGCCTGCTGAACCTAGAGCACCATGACAATGCCTCGTATATGTCTCTGACTACAGCATGTCCTAAACGAGATACACCGGGCGCACGCAAATGTCGTTGGCAGTCGTATTCCCGAGGAGGTTTGAGTGAAAGGTTAAGATGAGAAAATGTAACCTAGTGCAGGCAAATGCGTGAGCGAACTAGATCTGTTTAAAGAACGAAGGGGATAGGGATATTTTGCAGGCATTCATAATTATGGGCTTCAGTCAGGGCTTCCCTAGTTTTCTAACTCGTTCCTAACCAAAGTAGCCATAACGCATTTGACACATTTTAAACGTTAATCTCTTAGTAACAATCATAATAAGAAATGCCACAAAACCACCAAGGTACACGAGACGAGGCAATCATTCGAGTCATGTAATTTCTACTGCGATAATGCTTTGAAGCCATTTGGCAAGAAGCGCACGTAAATCAAGCAGATTCATTTTAGGTACATTCTAATAAAAAAAAGCCCTGGATTCGTTGTGCAATATTTAAGCTAGGAGGGAGGGTGATTTTAATGGGGGGGGGGGGGGGCATTTCGGTAATCCAGGAAGAGCAATTTGAAGAAAACCTGGTGTTCTAAGCATACTTTGCTATTTTGCTTGCACTATTTGCCTTTCTTTTGTTGTAATCTACCAGCTAGAATTTGCGCATCAGTTCGTCGCAGCAACTTTAGGCGCTATATCAGTACGGTATGGAGCTTCACCCTAGCTCTGTACAATACTTTCAACTTACATGTCTCACCTAGGTATGAACGCTTGAAAAGTCTGGAGGTTACTTATGAAAAGAACAACATCAGTTGACACGAAAACATATGTGTAGCCGGCCAATTAAAACTTTAGTATCTTGTGCAAATGCCACTTTTTGTCTGTCAGTGCCATGTGATCGAACTAAGTTCCAAGAAATTGTTTTGTGGTCATGTGCTTCGTGGGCATGCAATTTCCCTCGTCTTTTTTTTTAGGGGGGGGGGACTTAATTCAGCCCTAGGGTGAATATACACTGAAGAAACTTACACGTGCAATGATTTGCCCGACTGTACTAAAACTTCCCACTAAAGTATTCAGGCACATTTTTTTTTAATTTCAATTGTGACTTAAATAAAAAGCGCTAGTTTATCTGCCACCGCGCGCCCAAGTCACGGCATCAGGCATCGACGCACAAATTGGACGATAATGTCAATGGATATAGTTAAGTAAAATAGGTCATGACCGTTGTTATCAATTAGGCACGTCATATGGTGTGGAAAAGGGGTACAATGAGACTTGCTTAGAGTCTGCTAATAGCCCGGTCACACTGGGCCTTTTCACGTGATTCGAATGTAATGACATTCGCATCCAATGACATTTCGCGGCTGATACATAGTGATATATATTGTCATTATAATCGAATGACATAAGAAATCGAATGAGTTCGAGAAACACATTCGTCATCGCAGTAGAACCGAACGCATACTATTTACCTCAGAGACAATACTATAAGGCGGCACTCATCATTCTCAATTTCACCCGCATTCATGGAAACACGCTATCAATATTGCTTCCTTTAATGAATCTATCATTTTAACGAGGACAGGAGTACAGAAGGCTGTCGTAAAATGTCTTCACTCTCTACCTCAGTGGCGTCTGGGCGTCGGCGCTGTCGGCAACAAGCAGACACCTCTGCGCCAGTTTATACCTGTATCTGCAGCGATGGAATCAACTGCATGAGTGCACTGAACTCAGGCAGAGACTTTTGCCCTCATAGAACTACAGCAATTCCTTTGCAAGGTATTTGCCCGCGTGTACGCACACGCGACTATGTTTTAAAGCGAACAAATGCGGAACAACCTGGGTTTTTAAGTGTGTGGCGGCACCGCAAGCTATATCACGCGAGCATTTGTTCGTTCGCATTCTAGAAAACGTAGACTCACACATTTCTTCACCCGTTTTTTTTTTCTTCTCGTCACGCCTCCCATATCGTAGTGCTTGTGTTCCCTTTTTTCGGCTGTGACAGTGATCCGCCTAAGCGGATCGTCTTGGCTTATGGTGGCTATATACTATTCCTATGCATATTTATTTAGCAAAGTGACTTCTCGCACGTCTTCTAAAAGGAATAACTTCACTTTTCTGTCAATTTTCATGCACCTTGGTGAAGTTTCGGGCCATTTTCTTTTTTCAATTATCGACATTAATGTCATGAAGGAATGCCATTCCTTTTTCGTGCGCAAGTGGCATTTGTTGCTGCAAATGACATTGACAATAACACCTCCAGTGTGATAGAGGTATAAAACAGCACAATAAAGAAATTAAAGAGCGTTTGTCACGTTGAATGCAAGTATATACATTTTTTATACTCTTCAAGCGGCCGGTGCCACTCCGTGGAAAGTAGCTATCTATGACGTGTGCTGCCGCGGGGGATCTTCTTCTACATGTTCTTTATCGACTAGTTTTCACGCTTTCGCAAAGAGAAAGTGTTTCGTTTATTCTCATAATCACGTGGATGCCACAGCGACATTGTGAACGAAAAACTCGTGTACCTCGAGCAACGCGTCGCGTGGGTGATGGCTGCAGGTTTCTTCAGCCCCATCGGTCTTTTTTTGTGCACAAGCCAGCTTTTCACCCCGCGACCCCACTCTCGATACACGTAAGGCTTTCACGATTAAAGATCGACAATGAGCCAGTTCGCTTGTGACAAACCGCCTACCTTTTGGGTGAGTATGCAGTGTAGATACATTTCTGACAGATTATAACGAGACTTCGTCAAGCAGAACATTAATGATCAGCATTCCCGAACTGTAGATCATGTCATCTCTATTGTATATACCACTGTACGCGAGTACAGGTTTCGACAAAACCCCGCGTATTTCATTCCTTACGAAGCAAGAAGGCTGTACAAAACACTTGTGGCCGCAGTAACAAGCGTTTCCCTGGAGAAGTGAATTCAATATAGGAGCGATTATGCAAGCCGTTTCCTTCGATTCTGAAGCCGGACAACGTACGATGTGAAGCGTGTGTCACCTTTTCATCTGTATTTCATTACCTCTCACCATGCTTTTCTCATTATGTAGTTGCTAAACATTAATTGCGAGGTCAGCGATACCCGGTTAAGAACGACTAATTGAATTCTGATGAAATACATAATGACTTCGTTTGGCGATATTTCCAAAATTCGCTCTGTGATTTTACAATTTCAAATGGTCAGCTGCAGTGCAGAAAACACCTTTTTATTTGTACCTCTTTGGGTATACGTACGGCAACGGCGTTAACGAGAATGTAAAAGCGTTCAGCAAAGACAACCTTCCGCTTCGTCCATTCATTGTGTTCGGCCTAGTTGCTGTATAAAACATACGGAAACTCGCCCCATGTGCCGTTAGGCATGAAACGGAATACACAATTTACTGTTTGAACACGTAGTGCATAAAAAATGAGTTCGCATGCTGAGATGTCGGAAGCTTTTGGAGTCGCATTCATGAGTATATACGCAATGGTCACATATTAGGAAGCGGTGAAGCAGACTTTATCAAACAGTTTTTGTGATGAAGGAGGAGAAGGATATGAAGGAAGGAAAGGCAGGGAGGTCAACCCGACGCGCGTCTTGTTTGTTACCCTGCACTGGGGGAGAAGAGGCGAAGAGAGAGAAGAAAGAAGACAAAGACCATAATAACAAACGTATAATGCTAGAGAATACTTCTTCAATCTTCGATATGTTAATGATAAGCCGCGCGGTGAGTATATCCGTCTGGACATACCACGTAACTGTGGCGGTAGTTTATCCTATGCAGAGAGAGGTGATTTAAAAGTTATAACATGCAACTAACGCTATTCTTTCCGATATCTCTTAGGGTTCCCGCATACGCAGCTTTATGAGTAAAATTCTTTCTTTTGTTTACACAAAAAACTGATATATTAAGGCAAATTAATTTGGTACTGTTTTCTGAATGCAAGATCAGAGGAAGCTTTGGTGTGATAACGTTGACTATGATTTCTTCTTTTTTGCCAAATATTTACGAGTATTTCAATCGTAAAAAACAACTAAGCACCAAAACAAAAACTTGAACTCGAGCGTGGACGTTATGGTGACCCCGCTCCTAACTGCAGCGGACGATCACCGCGGGTTCGCGCTTAGCGAGCCACAGGGCCGCTACTCCGTTTACTCGCGTGTAGCGCACCGCTCCGCGCGCGCTCAACTGATAAGGCGTTTAGCGCAGCGCGGCAAATAGACAGTGTTCTAATGTAACAGTACACAACACTTTATTGCCTCTGGCGGCACCCCGAACAACAGTACAACGTCCGCTTCCGGGACGCGGGTAGCAAAGGCACCCGCACGCGGACGTTCACAATAAGGGGAAAACCGCGAGCACGTCGCAGCTGGCAATGGCGAGCTTTGACACGCCGGTCGGGAAAAGGTCCCTCACGGCTATGCTGCGCACTCTCACGATGGCCACTGGGCCTGGTCGCGAGTGTTAGGGCAAACCTCGTACGCGCTGGGCCTACGGCAAGTGCGGCTCGTTGTGGTACGACCACTTCAAGCACTAGGCACCGCTGTGGGCTTAGCGTACGCTACCGAAGCTAGCACTCAAGTAAACACGCCTGCCGAGGTGCCCAAGGCCACCCCAGGCAGGCTGCAGTCCGGCGATTCCCAAAGGGGACGCGGACGAAGGAAAACACGTGCTTACCCGGCGCCGACCAACGGAGAAGAGAGCGCTCCCTCGGCGCGCGCAGTGGCGTGCGCCGTGCCCGCACGTGGCGCCATCTATCGCCACGTGGTGTTAACAGAGCAGGAAAGCGAAAGGGTGTGGCCGTGTGGCGGAATGCCCGCGAAATGGTCGCAGGCGCGCCTCAGATCCCCACATCCTCCTCTCCTTAATTCACCCTATATACCGGTCTGCAAAGGCAGCCGGTCGTCGCCCATGCATGCAAAGGCGTCATGCAATGGGCAACAGCTAGCCTCAGCCTCGCTCTGCAACTGCTGCTGAAGAAAAAAAATAAACAACACAAGAATACACTTGACAAATACAAGGGCTCCGCGGAAGAGGGGTAACGGGAGTTCATGATGCTCACGCAAGAGCGCGTTCACGGCTCGGAGGGGCAGCGTCACGTAATGTCTGACTTGGGTGATTGCGTGGATGCGAGAGTTCAAGGGGAGGGTCCTGGTTGAGGCCCTCATGCGAGGAACGGGCTCACCTTCGTCTCGTCGATGTTGACGACAGCCCTGAGAGTCCGACGAATGCCGCCTTGGTGGAGGTTCGGATGGACCTCGCTGCGACAGCCGGCCCTTCTGTTGGAATAATGGTCGCCAAATATACTGGCTTCGGCGTCGGTCGAGTCGTGCAGAGCGTCTGCGACAGATGGCCTCGTGCAGGAGCCTCGTGCAGGTCTCCGAACACCTCCAGAGTCCAAAGTGGTGTAGGGGTCGGTGACTTCCTAAGTTGTCGCCACACGCACACACACACACGCACACCTCCGATGGTCGGGTCTCTCCAAACGCGCACCGCAAGGGAAGCGCAGAGTGTCATTTGTCCCTCTCCCCACGCTAAAGCACCAATTCAAATCCCCTCCTCCAGCGAGAAGAAAAAAAAAAGAAAACACTGAAAAACATCAAGTAAACAACAACACTCAAATGACAATCAGCAGCAGTAACTGGGCGGAACAGACTTCTTTGCTAGCACTGGCTGTAAAGAAGTTAGCTAACTGAGACTAGAAAGTAAAACTGAGGGCCTTCGGTTGCGGAAATAAGCCCGCCGTCCGGCGCGAAATCACTAAGGTGACCGCTTCCTCAGATTATACCGGTGCGTGGTCCGAATGCGGTCCGCCGCGCCGGGTGTGCGCCGTTGCTTGCGCGAAGAGCCACTGGGCGCTGGCGCAGGCTCGTCAGACCTCGACGCAAAGGCTTTCAGGTCTGCGATGTGGGCACGGCTGAGTTTTCCCGAAAGCGGGTCTTTCAGCAAGTACGCGAGTGGAGTCCAAGCTTTTTCCACTCGGTACGGACCAAGCCACTTTGGAGCGAGCGAAGTTGAGAAACCCTTGCTCGCGTCGCTAAGAGCGTGGTTGCGCTTCAGGACGAGGTCACCCACCTTAAATGAAAGGTGGCGACGTTTTCGGTCGTACTGGGCCTTTTGCTCGGCCCTGGCCGATGCCAAACTTTGCCTCGCTCTACTGAGAGCTCGACAAAGCCTGTCCCGAAGTGTGGAAGCGTAAGCAGAACAGTCTGCCGGTTCTTCCTCGTCTCCGAGCTGGCATTGCATGACACTGGTCACCGGATTTGCCAACTCCCTTCCGAAATTAAGGAAGGCGGGAGAGAAACCAGTAGAGCGACTCTCGGAGGTTCGGATTGCAAACGCGAGTTCACTCAAATGGTCTGCCCAGTCCCTTTGACTTTCGGCAAAGGCCGCCAACATCGGTTTGAGCGTACGATTGGTTCGCTCCGTCAAATTGGACTGGGGATGGTAGGGCGAAGTGGTGCAGTGATCTATTCCTAGGGAACGGCACGTATTACCAAACAACCGAGCGGTGAAATACGACGCATTGTCCGTGATCAATCTTTTCGGAAAGCCGAACCGACAAAACACTTCCTGTAGCCTCTCTAGCACCGCTCGCGCTGTCACTTTCCGCAGCGGAAACAGCTCCACCCATTTGGAAAAATGATCAACAACTACCATCAGATGTATGAACCCCTGCTTACTCCTGGGGAACGGCCCCATTAGGTCGCAGGTGGCTACTTGCCACGGACGCTCACTGACAATCGGTTTCATCAAGCCGGGCGGCTTGCCACCCCTTGATTTCACCGTTTGACAGACGTGGCAGGAACGGCAATAGCGAAAAATGTCACGCTTCATGCCAAGCCAAGTCACAACCTTGCTCAGTTTCGCAAAAACTTTGGAGCCACTCAGGTGACCGGCAATGGGCTCGTCGTGAGAGGCTCGCAACAGTGCGCCTCTCAGACTTTTGGGCACAACCACCTTAAACGGGTCCACTGACTCCTCATCGGTGGCTATGTATTTCAGCAGGAGTCCATCATGGTCCAGCAAGTATGTATCCGCGGGGGACCCAGCGACACACGCCGGTTCCCGTCCCCCTGCGCCCGCCGCACTACCAGCAGCGTCTCGGCGCTCCGTCTCCCTGAGACCGTCGCTCAACTCGCGACAAAACGGATCATCTTGCTGGGCCTTCAGTAACTCTTGTCTGCTGAAAGCGATTCCCATTCTCCCAAAGGGGAGCTTGGTATCGTTCCCACTCAGGACTGCAGCCATCGCCTCCGCTCGCATTGGCGTCACGGGTTCGCTTCCCTTTCGCTCCCCCTCTCGCCCGCTTCGCGGCGCGCTGCTTGCCTGGCCCGTGGAAAGGGTTTGCTCGTCGCCGCACTCACCCTTTTCTCCACTCGGCGGCTCCGCCGCCGTTTCGCCCGCGCCGCTTGCTTGCGCAAAGGCACCGCTAGCGGTTGTCGCACCGGGATCCAAGCTCCTGGTCGACACTGGGGCACGAGATAGCGCGTCAGCTACCACGTTAGTGCTCCCCTTCCGATACTGCACTGAAAAGTCATAATGCTGTATTAGGAGAGCCCAGCGCGCAAGCCTGCCTGCAGGCTCACGGAGCCGCATCAGCCAGCTAAGCGCGCTGTGATCTGTTTGCACCACAAACTTCGTCCCATCCAGGTAGACATCAAACTTCCGCAGTGCAAACACGATGGCGAGACACTCCCTCTCGGTCACGGAATAATTCCTTTCCGCGGGTATCAACGAGCGGCTGGCAAAGGCCAGCGGCTGCAACACACCATCGTATTTCTGTAGGAGAACTGCTCCTAATCCCAGATCGCTTGCGTCAGTCTGGACAACAAACGGTCTGGTCAGGTCGGGGAGCTTGAGCTGCGCTGTCTCCGCAATGGCGCTAGACAGACGGCAAAACGCCTCTTGCTGCTCAGGTCCCCATCGCCACTCAGCTGACTTACCCAGGAGCTTGGTCAAGGGCACCTGCACTCGGGCACAGGACGGAATGAACGACCGGTAAAAATTGGCCATTCCGAGAAAGCGGCGCAGGCCGCGTACGTCCTTGGGCGCGGGGAAATCGAGGATTGCTCGAAGTTTCTCCCGATCTGGCTCAATGGAGCCTTCGCCCAGCGTGAAGCCAAGTAACTGAACTCGGATTTGCGCTAGTTGGGCCTTTGCGGGATTTAACGTCATCCCGGCGGCTCTCACCCTCCCGAGCACATCGGCAATGTGGGCCAAGTGCTCTTCGAAGGTTCGTGAATAAATCACGATGTCGTCGAGGTAGCACATGCAGTAAGACCACTTTGCTTCCCCGAGGACGCGGTCCATGAGTCTCTGAAAAGTCGCAGGAGCATTGCAAAGACCAAAGGGCATACGAGTAAACTCGAACAACCCTCTGTGGGACGTGAACGCAGTTTTACACTGGTCACGGTTACCCATCCGGACCTGTAGGTAACCTTTGGAGGCATCTAATGTGGTAAAATACCGCGCAGTGCCGAGGTTTCCTACGATGGAGCTAATCGTGGGGAGCGGATAGGCATCCTTACGAGTCACTCCGTTGAGACAACGATAGTCTACGCACAGGCGATGACTGCCATCTTTCTTAGGCACCAACACAATTGGAGACGCCCAGGCGCTAGACGAACGGCGAACAATGCCAGCTGAAAGCATCTCGTCCAGCAAGCCGTCAATTACCTGCCTCTTGGCCTGGCTGACGGGCCTGGGGTTACACTTCAAAGGAAGCGCGTCGCCAGTTTCGATCGAATGGCTCACCAAATCGGTACAGCCGGGTTGATCGGTGAAGAGCTCATCGTATTCGCGCAACAGTGCCGACAAACGAGCCTTCTGTGTATCATTCAATTGAATCGCACAGGCGATCAAAGGATGCGGAGCCTCTTCGTGTCGTGCCGCTCGATCCCGATGGGGATTTTGAGCCGACGAGTGCATAGCGCAGGGGCCTGCCCCCGAAGTTTGCACGTGACACGGTTTCGACGCTTCAACTGCACAGGCAACAGAAAGCGCCGGAGGGCTGATGAACGGCTTTAGCTCGGAAAAAAGTCCGTCGCGATAGCCTCCATTCGTAATGTCCACTACGATACCGGTTTTTAGGAGAAAGTCCCGACCGAGAATCACAGGAACACTGAGCCCTGGAAGATGAACGAAACGCGCGCGTCTCATTCGGCCTCCCCATCTGACAGTCAACCTCGCGGCGCCCGCCGACTGGGCCACGCCTTTCGCGAGGGTGAATGTCGTTCGGCTGTCCCGCAAGCGCACCGAGCGCTTCTGCAAGTGGGACAACACCTGTTCGCCAAACAACGAAGCGCTTGCGCCCGTGTCCAGCAACGCCGAGAATTTGCGACCGACAATGGTGACCGAAATAAACGGCGCGTGCGCACCAGAAAGACTGTTTGCCCGATACACAGAGGGGAGAAGCAAGGGTTCGGCCGCTCGTGCCTTCACGAACGGCCCGCGCTCCCGTTTCCCTGCCTCACAGGAGGCACAAACGCGGAGCACTCCCTCGCTATGTGCCCTCGTTGACGGCAGCGGAAACAGCGCACTCCATCGCGGTCCCTTTCCCGCGACGGAGCAGCTGCGAGCTGCCGGGGTGGGTTCGCCGCGTGATCAAAAGAACCACTCTGACGACCGTTACCACCGGTGATGCGCTGGGGCGGATTTCGTCCCTGCTCGCGCGCGTCGAGTTGCGATGCAGCACCGGCTGCCCGCCTCCCGTACGTGTAGGGATCTAAAGCGCGATCGCTTATCTCCCACGCGCGCCCAGCTGTAGGGGTAGCCGCAAAGGCAGCTCCGGCGGGCTGTTGCCGCTGAGAAAGGGTCATGGCCCCTCCCCACGCGCAGCGCGGTTCGAGGGCCTCGCTGGCTGGCGGTGGCGGGTGATAGGAACGCGCGGCGAGAATGTCGCCTTGGATGCGCTTTGCCTCGGCGGCCAATTGCTCCAAATCACGGAAGCGACTGCCGCGCAGGTACGCCGAAAAAGTCGGGTGTGCCTGCCTAATCACCCGTTCGACGCGCTCCTCGTTCGAGGCTCTGGGCTCAGCGATAGAAAAAAGGTCTTCCATCGCGCGTACGTACTCCTGAAGCGACTCATCAGGAGCTTGTGTGCGGAGCTCGAGCTCGCGCCGCATCCTACTCTCGTAGTCAGCGGGTAAGAATTCGCGCAGGAAGGCCGCGCGGAACTCATCGAGGGTTGCTGCTCGGTGGCCGGAAAGCCTATGCCACCTGGCCGCCGTGTCAGTCAGTGCTGCCGGAACGACGCGTCCGAGCACTTCCTCGTCGTCTAGACCCATGGCTCTCTGATAACGTGCGAGGGAGTCCAGGTAATCTCTTGCACTTTGGAGATCACCATACCCGCTGTAGGTCGGAACGGCCAACATGACAGCGGGATGAGGGCGTTTCGGGATGGCCGAAAGCGTTTGGACTGCCCCCGTGAGTGCCTGAATCATTTGGGCGGCATTTTGCAGCAGCGTCTGTGCGCCCGCTTCAAAGGAAGCTGTCGGTGCATTAGCGGCGCGGGCGAGCGATGGGGAACTGTCTCCGAGCTCGATAAGCGGCGCGGTTTCAAAATGGATACCGGCCGTCGCGACTCTGGGGAGCGCCTGTTTTTCACAGCTGACTCTTGGGGCAGCTTCATGTGAAAATGCTAGGCCGCTTGCGGCTAGCGGTGCAGGCGCGTGCTCGAAATGAGCTTGGCTGCTAGGTTGCGTAGCAGCCAGCGGGCAAAATTCGGCAACGGCTGAGGCCGCGGTGCCGATCTGCGCCCCGGAAGCTCCACTGAGAGCCGTTTCGGAGCGCTGTGACATACAACTGCCATGCATTCCATAGGGAGCAGTGGTAGTCCAATTTGCCCTTGTGCACTGTTCGGGTTGGGCTATGGCCCCGGACCCAAAACACGCTACCTCTCCAGTGGGAGCTGATACGTAGCGCCTCGTGTCATCCCGACTGGGGCTTGTGAAAAGTGAGGGTGCGCGATTGTGATGCTCAAGGGGGGCACTGGCCCTGTTCTCGAGCAATGCGGTATCTGCTAAAAGCGTCAGCGGACAGAACTCACGCGGAGCAGACATAACGCGGGTAAACGCGGCGAGCCTGATTCGCAAAGGCGGGCTGACTCGGCTAAGACTAATCAAAGGCTTAATGAGCCTTTGATACCGCGTTGGGCGCCAGTATGGTGACCCCGCTCCTAACTGCAGCGGACGATCACCGCGGGTTCGCGCTTAGCGAGCCACAGGGCCGCTACTCCGTTTACTCGCGTGTAGCGCACCGCTCCGCGCGCGCTCAACTGATAAGGCGTTTAGCGCAGCGCGGCAAATAGACAGTGTTCTAATGTAACAGTACACAACACTTTATTGCCTCTGGCGGCACCCCGAACAACAGTACAACGTCCGCTTCCGGGACGCGGGTAGCAAAGGCACCCGCACGCGGACGTTCACAATAAGGGGAAAACCGCGAGCACGTCGCAGCTGGCAATGGCGAGCTTTGACACGCCGGTCGGGAAAAGGTCCCTCACGGCTATGCTGCGCACTCTCACGATGGCCACTGGGCCTGGTCGCGAGTGTTAGGGCAAACCTCGTACGCGCTGGGCCTACGGCAAGTGCGGCTCGTTGTGGTACGACCACTTCAAGCACTAGGCACCGCTGTGGGCTTAGCGTACGCTACCGAAGCTAGCACTCAAGTAAACACGCCTGCCGAGGTGCCCAAGGCCACCCCAGGCAGGCTGCAGTCCGGCGATTCCCAAAGGGGACGCGGACGAAGGAAAACACGTGCTTACCCGGCGCCGACCAACGGAGAAGAGAGCGCTCCCTCGGCGCGCGCAGTGGCGCGCGCCGTGCCCGCACGTGGCGCCATCTATCGCCACGTGGTGTTAACAGAGCAGGAAAGCGAAAGGGTGTGGCCGTGTGGCGGAATGCCCGCGAAATGGTCGCAGGCGCGCCTCAGATCCCCACAACGTGTGGCAGATGTTGTTTTTTTTACACAAAAAGCATTACCGACACCATTATCACGTGTTGTTGTTGTTTTTTTCACAAAACTTTTCGCCGGTCATGTGTAATCGGTCCTCAACCTTATGCCAAGAAGACCTTAATTTACAACTCTTTTCATCTGAAGTCAATATATTTACGTCAAATGCAAGAAGCCATGGTTTTCACGGCTCAAGTGAAGTTCTGATCTGTCGTCGAGCAACCAACATAATTTAAGACGATTGGTAATGCATGCGATTAATATTGAATAGGTATACGACATCACCAATTACGTATATAAATAATTTTCAGCAACCCGCAGCTAAACATTAGCTCCTGGTTGGCACAGATTGCCCATATATGTAAGTGCTGATGTGCAAGTGCTATGTGGGCACTTTTCGTGCGAAATTATTAAAAAAGCTACATATTTTTTTTCCTTTAATGATGGTGCATAAATTTTAGAAATTTCATAGCGTGGTAAACGAACCAATCTCTTTGTACGGTACTGTACGAAGAACTTTATTTCAAGTATTTCGATAAGTACCGCTCCTTAGCACAATGCCACCCACGTGGGAATATTTCAGTCATTAGAGAAATTAAGCCCTAATCTGTTTCGAAGCGAAAATTCTGAAGTGAGAACTTTCTTACTTTGGTCTTGCCATGCCGTTTTCCTGTTCACAGGAGCGTAAATTAATGTTTGCCAGAGTGGAAAGTTTGAGAAAAGATCTCCCATGCACAGAAAGGGAAGGTTGGATGCTATATTTTAGGCCACAGTGAGATGCCTTGATGATCCTAATGAGCTGATGTTGGGTAGAAATCACTGGCTTTCATACATGCTCACGGAGTCACCAGAAAACGACAGCATCACAATGACATTTAATGCCAGAAAAAACAGATATGCTTAATATAAGACAAAGCTTCGCTACAGGCCAATATGCATTTTAACGCGAGAGCATTAAAGAGATCGTTTCGCAGAAACTCTGGCGTTGGCATAGTTGACTGTTACTAAAAAAATCATCATCTTCTGCGTGACCAAAAATTAAAAAAATTCTTCGGGTCAGAGTGACGATAGAACTCAGGTCATTCGCATGGCAAGCGAATGCTCTAGCACACATCCAAGCATCTGCACGAGGTTTTAGTGAAAATAACTTCCTCAGTTTTGAAATTCAGTGAGAGCAACTTGCATGCTTTACAAACGCACGTGCCCTGTATACATGCTTCGCAACACAGCATGAAATATTGCCGCAATAATGCGTGGTATAAGCGTACATTGCCATCGGGCGTGCGAACGTGTGAGTATCATAATGACTTTATGGTTGAAAGACGGTCACCCACTACATAACGCACACACATTACTGCACCTATTTCCTTAAGGCCATGTAGTGGGTGCATAGCAGCTTCGAAAAGATTTCGTGCAATAAGTGTTTGAAGTGCGTATTAGAGACAAGGCATCGCTGTCACGGTCAACTCTTAAAAGAGAAGCTTAAGGGCCCCGAAATTCTTTTGTAGTTTTTACTTCCCTTCTTTGACGAGCTCGCTCAGTTAATCGGCCGTCCTAAGTAAGTCGCGCATAATTTTGATCGGGCAGTGCCGGTGAGCTCGCCTTTATTATGCCAGTTAAAGAATAAGTATTTGAAAAAAAAACGACTTTGTATACTGGTCGCAATATTGGCACATACGCATCTCCAAAGCAAACAGACATCTTCATTAACTAGGTCACAACAGTAATAGAATGATTAAGCATGTTATACTTCTCTCTATTCACACCTCCGATTTCGGCACCTGAGTATGTAAATATTGTATGACATTGTATTACCAGCCGTTAGAACAAACTACGGCAAGTTCGCAACCCTGTTTACAATCTCAGCAATTTGGAATTCATTGGCCTTCAAATTAAAATCATCGCACAACATTCATATTTCCCCCTCGCGTACAGAAAAACACTTTCTTCGGGAATCTATGCACTTAGCTGATATGTGTAATTAACTGTTATTTGCTTTTAACAGTTCTGTGTTAGTTTTGTATTAACATTTGCGTATGTACAACTTGCGCAACTGATGTAAAACTAGTTGCATTTGTCAAATACAGTTGTTTATTCTTGCTTCGTTTTAGTCTTATTCCCTACTATTGATTATTTTGATGTATAATTCATCAGCAGTATTACCATCATGTTATCTAAAGGGTGTATTGTTATTGTTAGTTAAGCTTGTTAATCATTGCTCACAAGTTCGCACCGTTATTTTTTTTATAATTACCCTATTCATGTCGCCATAGGAGGTCCCTAAGTCAGTTTCCCTGAAGCTTTGGGACCTCCTCTTGTTTACTATTCCTACCACGTAACTGAACTGAAATATATAATAAACTTCACTTGACTTGACATTAGCTTTTCTGGTGGTTACGTAAAACATTTAGAGAAATTGCGCGTAGTGTCAAGCAAACACGAAACTGCATGCATAGAGTTTAGTTTCAAACCATCCCCACAAAAAATTCATTTTACAAAGGCTTCGCTCCAAGTGAATAGACTCGATCGACGTTCTACTCTTGGACACGGAAATCTAACTGTACAAATAATGAGAATGGCAACGGCAAAATACTTTGTTAATAAGCTTTTAGCTCGTATTCGCTATACGAAAGCCTTGTTTTTGCGACTGCCAACAATTCTAGTGCACAGCGACAATCCCATTGCAAATTTACAATACGCTCAACAATTTACACGAGCCCCGCCGCGGTGGTCTAGTGGCTAAGGTACTCGGCTGCTGACCCGCAGGTCGCGGGGTCAAATCATGGCTGTGGCAGCTGCATTTCCGATGAAAACGGAAATGTTGTAGGCCCGTGTGCTCAGATTTGGGTGCACTTTAAAGAACCCCAGGTGGTCGAAATTTTCGGAGCCTTCCACTTCGGCGGCTGTCATAATCATATGGTGGTTTTGGGGCGTTAAACCCCATATATCAATCAAATCAAAGCAGTTTATACGACTGACCTCTGTGTGAATTCTATGCCATCGATAATACACATTGTCGCAGAAGGAGCCCTTTAAGCGCTACTGCAATTTTTGTGACTAACTAGACTCTATGAATGACGGTATTAAAAACATCTTTCCTGTGCTGTACTCTCTCTCTCTCTCTTTCTTTTCTTTGCGTGTGTGCATAATAATAATAATAATAATAATAATAATAATAATAATAATAATAATAATAATAATAATAATAATATAGTAATAATAATAGTTATTATTATTATTATTATTATTATTATTATTATTATTATTATTATTATTATTATTATTATTATTATTATTATTATTATTATTATTATTATTATTATTATTATTATTATTATTCAAAGCATATACAAACTAATTGTAGAAATAAGGGCACAAAGGAAGGGAAACACTAGAGGGTAATTAATTCAGCGACCATATTGTTGCCTACAGTTAAAAAATAAAGGAAGGCTACGAATAAACAATCATGTCAGAGAAAAACTCTTATCAGAGAAAAAGATTTTTAGTAGCCCCATTACAAAAGCTAGGAATACAAGTAAATCTACCAGTAATTTTATCACTTGGCGGAACTTCATTTGGTACCTGCCACAGGGATGTATGCTACACTGTGTTTGATTACATCAATGCAACTAAAAGATTACCGTGCTAGTGAACCCCAATCTTTTCAGATTTTTAGTTTATAATTCGTAGTTATGTGTATCAAAAACAAGAGATGGTTTGACCGCTTGCTCAGCAAATATTTTTGTTTTTTTTTTGTAGTATTATTTTTGAACTACTTTTTCAGATTGGCTTCATTTTCATTTTAGTTTCATTTAAGTATCCTGCCACCCGGTTCTTGGCCCATCCCCCTGTGTGGGTGAGCGCCATCCAAAAGAGGTCATCGTCATCATCATCATCATCATGTAAGACTGCAGGGTGTCACGTAATCAAAAGCGTACAGGCACCTCTGTGAATTCTGATAGAAGCGTGTGAGCAGGCAAGCTTTCAGGACCTTGCGCATGTCACTTATGGTGAAGGCGGATGTTCGTTGCTACGAGATGAACAGGATGATCGTTCATGTATAACACATTATGCAAGCGCGCACGTAGCGTACATAACGCTGTTAGGAAAACGACTGTCGGACAATTTCGTTACAAAGAAAGGCAGCCGGTCACCGTCGCGGACACAAGCTAGGACACGTGTTTTCTCATAGCATGCTAAATACACACGTTGCCACCAGAGAAGGAGGACGCTGTCGCATTGCCATGGAGTGCATTCGACGGCGCTTTCATGCACGCTTTGACGATGACCCCCTTTTCCTGCTTGCAGCGAAGAGCTGCGGCCCTCCAGGAGAGGTTGAGCACGGCCGTCGCATGGGTGCCATGACGCGCTTCACCAGCTCGGTCAAGTACGAGTGTCACGAGGGGTACGAGCTGTTTGGCCGGGCGCACCGCTACTGCCAGTCCTCCGGCCAGTGGAGCGGCACACTGCCCGAGTGCAGGCGTACGTATTCACTGAAACTCATGGACGAAATGCTCTACGCACTGACGTCACGATTGCACGTAGCTCGTACGCCTGCTAACTCTTTCGGAATACCTTTTCATGTGAGCTCTGCCTGCGAATTCCAGCAACTATAGACTACAATCTTCATCACGCAGTACATCTGGATTTTTAGTTGTGCAGCATTACGTACGAAAGTTAGGCTGTAGGATGTAATATGGGGGTCCTCGTTGTGACGGCGAAGTGAACTTTCAAGCGTGAGGTAACTGAAGCAAATTCATTTTTGTCTTCCACATGCAGCGTGTGTATTGCCAAACAATAATAAAAAAACACCTCTGAACGGTGGTTCACGTGAACACTGTGTCTAGTAGGGCACCTCAGCACCCTGTACATTAGGAGAGGTTCAGTTGTGCCAACTAGTAAGCTGGATCACATATGTGCTTTGTTTTTCTTCTATGGAGCCGTAATTAGGAGAAATGTTTTTTTTTTTTGGCTCATCGCTGCTCTCTTTGCAGCCGAATTTATTTTTCAATAAAAGCTGTTTTGGTTTTACCTTATGATGTAGCTGAAACATAAATACACGATTATTGACCAATAAAAAGAAGGTAGTTTAACGACCGTATTAAAAAAAAGATTCTATGAAATTCGAGGCGCAAGTAATACCATAAGCGCAGATGGGACCACAAATTTTGGTCGCATTTGCTTATTGGGACTTGTTCGTGCAGGAGCAATAAGATAACAAAAACTAACCATGGAACCTGACATTTTTTTCGTGCGCAGCGGTGCAGTGTGACAAGCCCGAAGACCCCCTGAACGGTCGGGCCATCTTCGACCAGCTACTGTTCAACTCGGTGGTGCGCTACGAGTGCCACCATGGATTTCGCCTGAAGGGGCCTTCCACGGCACGCTGTAACTCTCAGCGGCAATGGGAGGGCGCACCTACACACTGTGTTGGTGAGTACCTCACCGCAGCTCGTCTTAGAGGCTAAGCAGCTATGTAAGTAAACACTGAGTTCAAGGTAGTAAGGAACTGGAGAGAAGGAGGGTAATGCGACTTTGCGCGTGTATTCATAATGGTGCTTATTAGAAAAGTGTATACATGCAGCCAAAACGAATCTGGAGCTGTCCACTGAAACAGACCGTTGGTAGAAAAATGACTTGGTCTCCCGTAAACAACAGTATGCATAAATGCGACCATGAAATGGCTACGTGCAAAGAAGATTGGTGGGGGATCATACTAGCCACAACCGTAAAATATGTATAATTCACGTCCGCAATAACACGCCATACGCTACATCACACCACACAACGCCATACTGCACGGTAGTTCTAATAGGTGTCCTTGTTTCCTTTCACTGTGGTGTACAAATCTAGAGGCGTACCTAGAATATGCGGCCACGTCTTGATGCAGTTTTGAAAACCGAAATAAATCAGTTTTTTGGGCTGAACCACAATGAAAGTCGTGTCTCGGCCAATCCCTATCTGCGCCGCGTCAGACGCGCGTGCACCGCATGCAGCATGGTGTCATCTTTTGATGGAGGCGGCTAATCACGTGCCGCGAAACTTACGAACCACGGATGTTAAAAAGAGCACCGATAAATTGTGCGGCTCCCTGTACTTACCTTTGGAACATATCGAAAATCTTAAATATAGTTCTTGTGTACTAAACATTACTAGAAATTATGCGCAGTCATCAAGAAGATCTCGGAATCAATATGTTTTGTAACTTGTTGGGCACTGACTAGCGCATATAATGCTGTCCTGCAGAAAGGTTCGAGGCCAAAGACCATACTTCTTTAGCATTTGACTGGTTTCCCTGACGTCTGAGTGCTCGGATGACGGCTCCGGCTTTTGGTTCAAGGTCACTTTATGTTCACCAACAACAGGAGCTAAGAGCATATTATGTTTCAAACCTTGAAATGAAACTTTGAAAAGTGGGGGTGAAGGCCAGTTGGAGATTCGTGGTTAGGAATGGCGACCTCGAAGCCACAATTGACGCAGAAAGGCACAAGAAGAAGCGGTGCAGAAACGCAGAGACAACAACCACTTCGTGTTGTCTCTTTCTGTGACCTTTTTTTGGGGATTAACACCAGCGACCCGTGAGGAGAACCGTTCAGTTCTACACGATAGTGCATGTTATGGCTAGTTCACTGCTTAGATAAACTTAAAAAAATTCTCACAGTAACGAGCAACCACTATGACTCACTTTCTTTTGCCTGTGTGAGTGTACTTTAGGCAAACTCTCCTTATTTGGGAAACAAAGAAAAACAAAGCAAGGAAAAGAGAGAAAGAAAGAAAGAAAGAAAGAAAGAAAGAAAGAAAGAAAGAAAGAAAGAAAGAAAGAAAGAAAGAAAGAAAGAAAGAAAGAAAGAAAGAAAGAAAGAAAGAAAGAAAGAAAGAAAGATATCACCTATAGTTGTATTCGAAGACTTATGCCTTCAGTACAAGCTTTAAGGAAAGCTAAGTGCGAAGAAACCAATGTGAGCCTACTGAAAAATCTAACAACTTCTCTAGTCGTTTAAAAAACGATAGTTTACTGGCCTGTGGAGAAACGTACAACAGCCCTCGTTTGAAAATGGAGGTGAGGAGAAAAAGAGCACCCTACAAATCCGTTCCTCAATATTGAGACTATAGTTTAATTTACGCTCCCAAGGTAATGTGCGGACGCCTGCACACTTTGTTCGAGAAGTGCGGAGATTGCACAACGCTTCCGACATCCTCATTATCGGTCCTCCTCTCCGCTAGCCTCCATTCAAACTAACAGACTGCGTGCGCAGCCGAGACCGCTAATGCCCGCCTGTTGCCTAACGCTATATTCAGCTGACACACCGTGGTATATCCATGTACAATAATTTTTGCGCTTCTTTTTTTGTGATTCCCGTTTTGCCTCTCTCCGACGTACCTTCTAGACACTGATTTTTGCGTTAGGTTCGCCATTAGTCCACTTTATTTTTCTTTCTCCTTCTCTTGTTTTCATTACATTCTTTCTCTTCTTCGGCGCCTGAGGGCCGTAAAAGAGGAGGAGCAATAATAACCTGTTTGCCCAAATCCAGCAGATTTCGCGCTTCGTTAGCACCACACTCTTGGTGGTGCGACCGCGCGCACCGTTTGACTTTCTGCCAGCCGTCGAACCTTTTTGCGGCCTGGAAAGCTTTTTATCGTTCCTCGTTTACTATCCATGTCCCTATTTGTCTCTCTTTGTTTCTCTCCCTATCTTCTTTTTTCTCTTCAATTTTTAGCGTCTTCAAATACCCATTTCCTTGATTATTTTTGACTCAATTCAGTCTTCGTTAAGTGCGTAATGAAGTTTAATTATGATAATGTTTCAACAGTATCCCTCTCCTATATCGGTGGAGAAAGAAGAGTACATTGGGATGACAAAAGCGAGGAAACGTAAGGAAGAGGTTCTGTTTTCCGTAATGACCTTTTCTTTTCTCTCTATTTTTTTCGGATGCCAACATCGTCGCTGCTGCTGCCCAGTATATCCGCAGCCCGCGGCTCTAGTATGGGGTGCAGAAATAGTGTTCCTCCCCTTCCGAATCCGGTGGTCATTGCAGCGTGGCGACACCAGCCGGAAGTGCACATAAACGAGAGAGTCTTTAAGACAAAGACACCATGGTCGACGACTTCAACAAATAAAGGGAACGTTAAACTTCTTATTGTCCCTTTCCTTAAGGCTGGTCGTGAGCTTAAGTCGTCCTTCGCGCTGAGTAAGCCTCTTTCTCTTTGCCCTCGTCTTTTTCTTTTTTTTTTCTTGCCTGTGGTTTTTGCAGTCGCCGTGAATATTGGCTCAGGCGCAGTGTTCTTGCTTAAGTTCCTCGTCCGCTCTGTTTCAGTTTATTTCTTCGCTCACATTGTCCCCATTTTGTCCCACTCCCGGTAGCGGAGGAAGCTAATAGTATGCAATTACAGGACAATTCTTATAGACATAAGCCTTCCCAAATTGCACGGTCGTTACTATGTATAGGGGCTTTGTATACGTTACCCACTCTGTTTGGATGTCCAGCGTGTTTTGCTCATCTTGCGACTGACGCTCACATTCACGGACGTGACCGGGAAGTTTCACAAAATGCGCAAAACTAGAAGTAGTCAATATGCAAAACTAAAGAATTGCATGGAAATCTTTCAAAACACACTCAATCTCATTCCACTTTCGCGTGGCTCGATTAACTTTCCGTGTACTTTAAATCGAATGCATGTTGCTCCAGTGTGGCGCCTAAAACAAAATAGTTTTATCAATAACCGTAGCGCCTGGTACTATAAAAACTATTTATTTAGGGCGAATTTGTGCCCGTAAACTCAAAAATAAATCGTCAGCCAAAATTTCCCTTGCTCGTTGTCTCCAGCTTCATCGGCCTTTTCTCCTTCACCTAGAGTCTCGTGCCGGTCCCGTGGCGTAGCATCGTGGCGCGTGCAAGACGGCGTTCCATGGCACGGCTTTCTTTCTACTTGTGTAGCGGCTTTTACAAACCCGAATTGTTGCACGCGTCTTCTGCGAATGTCGAACTGCGGCAATATGCTTGAAAACTTGCATAACAGAAAGGGGATTTACTCTATAGGCGCAATCATGTTAACGTTGTCCGAGCCGACATAACTTGCTACCTATTACTGCATGGTTTAAGGTATCACCTCGGAATCATGTAAAATGTGATGCGAGCAGCTCAATGCGCGTAAATCAAAAGTACTTACGCCATGGACGTGATGGCCGCAGTTTAGGTGCCACTTGAATATGCATAAACTGGGCTTTAATTTTTTTTCATGCATCTCTTGTCCTATATAGCAGGAATACGGACGGCATTTACCAATTCTGACGCCGTAAACAGTTTTGTTAATAAACTACAAGGTTTTAGCATTCTCAACATTGATATCACAAAATACAAGCAGTGAAGCTATCTTTTCATTTCATTTCTTGAAACTTTACTTCCTAAGAAATGTGTATTGGTGATGAAAATTTAGGGCAGATATGTCGAGCGAAAAAGTGAGTGAATGCACGTTCAAAGGGAAACGCTTGGATGTACCTGTGGGTCCGAATAAAGGGGCAACGGGGGAGCACAACAGCAATGAGGGAAGATGTATACAGTTAAAGACAACTACTGGTGTATACAGGAATGGTGTATACAGGAAAAAACTAATGGTGTATACACTAATGGTGTATACAGGAAAAAAATATCACATTTACATTGCGTCTCATAGCAATGCAAGAGCAACAGCAATTCACACTTGTCTAAACAGCTACAATGGAGACTCTTTATAGTAAAACTTGCTCAGTGCGCTTACTGCCAGTTAAATGCTGAATGTCATGTCTAGTGCGTCTGGTTTCAAGTATCGTTTCATGAATCTGAATTAACATTTTTCGACACCTCTACCCAATTTCATTATTATGATAATGAATATTGCTTTCAAGTGCCGGAAGCTGCGAAAACAATAACGATAACACCACTAATACATTTAGTGACCGCATAAAATTATCAATTTTTTAGTAAGCCACAGTGTTCATTGGCCGTTCCTAGCCGTAGCGTGGGTGCTGCTTTATGCACGATTTTCGTAGAATAGGTAAAGAGAATTGAAATTTCGCCAATAGTATAGAATTGGGATTTATAGGGCTGCTTAATAGAGGATGAAACTAGTTAATTTACTGCAAGTGGTTTAATAGCTAGCCAGTAATGATTGCTGGGGTAACTATATGTGATTGTGGCATGCTATAGTTGAGTGCCCCCGAAATTTCGAGCATCTGCGGTTCTTTGACGTGCACCTAAGCCCGTCAACTGCGTCTGACACTTCACCTCCAGCAAATGGCGACTGTCGTGACCTGAATCAAACCCGCGTCTTTATAGACAGCAGCCGAGACCAGCCAGCTAGCTCGTAACTCACGCTCTCGTCCTCTGCATGACGCGCAGAGAGGGTTGCATTATGTCGTGGTTGTCTTTTCTACACGTTTCTTTGAATCTCCCGAAACATATTTCAGACGAAATTCGAGCAATAATTATACTGAAGGTTTTACAAACCATTGAGTACAGCAGGGTCAGTGCAGTGCCTTTTTAAGCACCCACACACGCATCACATTGCACATGATGTGCCTTCAAAAATACGCGTTTAGAAGAAATACGCCTGTGTGTTCATAAATTTATTACCAAAAAAATAAAATAGCTTGCTTTTGCTCAATCTTCTTTTGACCCCTTCATGTTATCCGCTAAAACTATGCTGATAAAATGTGCGGCATTGATGCAAACGAGGCACCACAGCTCTACCCATCTGAAGCATGCGTCAAATTGTATCAAAACAGTTTCTGTCTTTGTATTCGAAAGCTGCCCTATGAGCTGCAATGAACTCTGCAGGAATAAGGCTACAAATTACTTCTTATGGCCTTCGCTAATTCGAGGAAATATATGTTCAGAACAGGAAGGTTGCTGCATATTAAGTGCGCAATGAGAAAGCATGTTTACAACGATATAAGGACGCGGCAGCTGTGGCCGATATTCAACCTCACAATGTCATAACAGCTGAGCAACAGCAGTCGAACGAAATTCTATTTGTCACCACCATCACCACTTTCTACGCATTCTGTGTGTCCTAAAATTAGCGCAGGGCCATTAAATGCGACCAACGGATTAAGCGTCCACTGATCAAAGTAGGTTGTTCGCGTCTGGATTCTAGCGGGTTTCTGGCTTTAATGTTGCAACAATAAGTGTTTACGTTGGCTGATTACAAGATATTTGCATCTAGTTTGTCTTCAGCTTATTTTCATAGGAGGAAAACGCTATTCAAGGTTCCAGAGATGACTGAGTTCCACCTGGCTGAAGACTTATAGACTTTATGCAGAATCAAAGGAACACCTACTCGCGTTCCCGCAGAGATTGACTGCGGCCATCCTGGGCACCTGCACAACGGTTACGTGGAGTTCCGCTCCTCGACGCTCAACGCCAAGGCCACCTACAACTGCTTCGACGGCATGAAGTTCCAGGGCGATTCCAACACCAGCATTTGTCTTGACACCGGCAACTGGTCCAGCCCGCTGCCTAAGTGTCTCGGTAAGCTACGTTTACGTTCTATGCGTGCCACGTTCTATGCACCCTTTCGCAGGAGGGGAAAACGCCGCCATGATGGGCTGCGTGCGAAAGTACAAAGTCTGAAGTCACGTCTTCGGCAGTGCATTTCTTGGGGGTCACGCCAATTGGCGCAGCCCAAAAAGGACTATGGCGGTGCCGAGGGAGCTCACTTTCAAAATGTGTATATGTGCAGCCCTTTCAGCACACACTGGTTGTTGAAAAAAAAAGACAAGAAAAAAATGAACTTCACCTTCAATAGCGTACGATTGAGTCATTGATATGTAGGATTTAACATCCCAAAACCACCATATGATTATGAGGGACGCCGAAGTGGAGGGGTCTGGAAATTTTGACCACTTGGTTATTTAGGGTGCACCCAAATATGAGCACATGCGTCAACAGCATTTATGCCTCCATCGAAAATGCAGCCGCCGCAACGATAGCGTACGAGACAAAATGGCTGTCGCTACGTGCGCGCGATTCTCAATATTTTGACATATACTTTTTTCTGTGTGCATATCTTATCACGTGCTCGATTTTCTTTAAAACAGTGTTTTAGGTTATTGTTTTCATGACATGAGTTACGCAGCACAAACAAAAAAGCCTTTTTGTTCGTGCTCCTCCCTATTGCTGCAATTATTCGAATTCCAGCCGCTATATAGTCATCTTTAACCAGCAGTATTCAGCCAGAACGCCTTCATTTGTGACACAAAATGGAAGGCATTCAACAATTCAATGACCTATCGCTAGTGTAATTGTTGCACACTGAGTCTTATCTGGCTGAAGTTTGGATATGTTTATGTTCCTTACTTAGACCGTAGACGCATCTTAAGTCTTGCGGAACACGCGTGATCAGAAAACTTCAGGCGTTAAAATCTCCTATCCCGTTTGCTGAGCAATCTGAGGTGTCACGACGAATCTGCGTTGCGACCTTTCATTTTTTTGCCCAGCCCGTTAGGTTGTGAGCCCGTTAATATAAACCTACGAAAGCTTCAGAGAAAATTGTCAGTAGTCGTCCAAGTCACACGCGCAATAGAGCGCGTTTAATTGTCTCGGAGTGTCTAGTTAAGTTACTGGAATGCTGTCACTTTCGCTTTATTCTCGTGCTGCGATGGTTTAAATATCTGGTTTGCAAGTGAGAAGGCGTGAGTTAAATGCCGGTCATGCGACCATGTTCGACCGGAATTCAGTCTTCGTATATTCGCTAAGTTGCACTTTGTGATCACATACCAACCGTCATATTGTGCACTTAAGTTTTTTTTAACAGACTAGAATTTATACGAACTATTACGTGCTAATTCGATTTTGTGCCTCTCAGCAGCGTCATTACCTTTTTAGGTGCAAAGCACTTTTGGGGGCTGGACAGTTATAGAAAAAACACGTAAAAATTGATAGAAACAAAGCAAGAGAGGAATAGAAAAAGAGAAGGGAGAAAAGGAGGAATAAAAGAGAAATAAAAAGAAATGAAGAAAAAAACACTGAAGCAGCTGAAAATTATGAAAAGAAAGAAATAGAAAAGTGAATAAAACAAAAAAGCTCGCCCAGATCCGCCCTTCCTTCATGCATGCTACCACTAGGGTGAAGCTGTCTTTATTTTGTCTTCTTATTTTGCGCTGAAAGGTGCCAACTCTTTTCTACCGATTGCTTTTGTAGCAGTGCAAGGGTGAACTATTTCAGTGTAGCAACTTTTCTTAAGATGGCATGCGCACTCCGTCTTAGTGCTGGCAGAGAGAGGGCTTGGTTTTGGGGCAAGTCATTGTAATAATTACATAATGGCTTTTTGTTTTTATGTATAAATGTTGGTAGCGCGCACTCGGGCTTGACTTTTTTGATAGTTTCTATTTTACGCATCACGTCAGAAGTTTCTCTTATTATTGCACTTCATTTGCCCGTGGACGTTAAGGCATTGCACATCTGCTGCCCTGATCCAAGGCAAACACTCGACCGCTAAGACCAGCGCTGCGATCAATAAGCTGTCGTGTGGATCCTCTCTTCCGATCCTTGTCATGAGTGGCATTGCTCGCAATGAAAGCTAGCTTTCGTCGGTTTTGTCGAGAATGAACCCCCTCGAGTGTGACAAGGGCTCTGGAAGGATTGTGCCACCAGATATATTCTCGGCAATGCGCTCAGAAGCGACCTGCTGCCGCACGGCTACTCGTTTACGCAATCGCAAGCGTCGTAATCAATAGGAGATCTTTGACAAGCGCGAACGACGTGGACAAAACACATACAACAGTACTGATGCTTTACTTGCAACTGGCGTTTTTGAAACAGACTACGTGCAATTCCGCGCATCAAGCGCTCATGCGGACATTATTACTCAAAAGATTCTGTGAGTCAATCTTCAAACATGAAAACTTGAAATGAAATCTATGGTGTATCAATTCAGAGTGCGTCAAAAGAGAAGCCCTTTCATTTTATTTGAACTCCAAATATGTGCAACTGACACACTTCCCACCTTCTTTCTTTATCAAGTGAGCCTAAACAGTGTCGCGTTTTGTTATATACTGATTTTCATAAGAAAAGTGGTATTATTAAATTAAAAGTACATCTATATTTTTTGCTGTTTTCCGCAAGTGGCTACCTGGCACTTCCTGGCATCCTTATTCTTCTATTTGACCCTGTCGTTGAAGCACTGACTATTCTATTCAATAAAGACGAGTTCACAACTCATATACATTTAGTACCACATTCATACTAGCAACCAGGGTATAGAGAAATGCCTAGAATAAACACAACCACTCTACACAACCTTCATAGATTGCGAGAAGGCATTTGAATCAGTATATATATATATCAGAAGTCAGACAGACACTACCGAATTATGGCGTCGCGACGAAGCCTATATAAACATCCTGGAAAAAATATACAGCGGATCAATGGCCACCTTATGCTCCGTAAAGAAAGTGACAGAATACCAATCAAACAGGGTGTAATACAAGGCGATACAATCTCCCCAATGCAATTGACCACGTGCTTACAGGAGGTTTTCAGAGGGCGAGAATTGGAAGAGTTAGGGAAAAGAGTTGATAAAGAGTACCTTAGTAACCTGCGCTTAGCTGATGACATTAGATTGCTGAGTAACTTTGCGAAATAATTGCAACTCATGATTACTGAAATATGCAAAGAGAGCAGAAAGGTAGGTCATAAAATTTTGCAGAAAATTGTTTCTGCAGAAAATCGTTTTCGTTTTCTGCCGAAAATCTGCAGAAAACGAAAATAATGTGCAACAGTTTCGAAAGAGAACAGCGCTTCGAGATAGGTGTACCAGTGGACTTGAAGTTGGAAAAGAGTATGTCGACTGAGAACAGGTAGTAACCGCGGAGCTGAACCAAGAGATTAAAAAAAAACTAGAAAAATAATAATAGGGTGGGGACATTCGGCAAGAATTCTCAAATAATGAACAATAGATTGCCACTATGCCTCAAGAGGTAGGTGTATTGCAGCTGCATCTAACCGGTACTTACCTACGGAGCGCAAACTTGGAGAAATACAAAGAGAGTTCAACTTAAGTTGAGGACAACGCAACGAGCAGTGGAAAGGAAAATTATAGATGTGACCCTTGTTTGATATGTGGGGTTTAACGTCCCAAAACCACCATATGATTATGAGAGACGCCGTAGTGGAGGGCTCCGAAAATTTTGACCACCTGGGGTTCTTTAACGTGCACCCAAATCTGAGCACACGGGCCCACAACATTTCCGCCTCCATCGGAAATGCAGCCGCCGCAGCCGGGATTCAAACCCGCGACCTGCGGGTCAGCAGCCGAGTACCTTAGCCACTAGACCACCGCGGCGGGGCTATAGATGTGACCCCACGGAAGAATAAGAGAGCAGAAGGTATCAGGAAACAAACTGGTTATAAGGATATCATAGTTTATACCAAGACGAAGAAATCGTCATGGGCAGGACACGTAGCGTGAAGGCAAAGTAACCACATGTCATTAAGGGTCAGAAACTGGATTCTGAGAGGATGAAAACGGTGAAGATCAGACAGAAAGTTAAGGGGGCAGATGAGATTAGCAAGTTTGCGGGTATAAAGTGGAAGCAGCAAGCACCGGACCGAGTAGACTGGCGGAACATGGTAGAGGCCTTTGTCCTACCGTGGGTGTTGTCAGGTTGATGATGACGACGTTGATTTGTGCCCAAATGCATATTAGTTGTAGACACGTCTCTATTGGACAGAATAGCCACTGCTCCAGTGACAGGATTATACAGCATAATGACGATGTCGGTAAGGGCCACGTAGCCACTTAGCAGAACAACGCAAAACATTATTTGCGTATACTCCTTTATTTCATTACACCACGTTTTTTTAAGAAAGTCACTTCAAAAACAGAACATGAAACTATTTAGGCTTACTTGATAATGAAAGCAGCTGATGAGCGCACCAGCTGCTTTTTGTGGTTGGTTAGTTGTCATAACTTTATTAAGGCTCTGGAAACTACATGTTAGCGCAGAGCCGGTGACTTCCATGTTGGGACCGATTTTCGACCATCATTGGAGTTTAAAAAAAATGACAGGGCTTTTTTCTTTCGACGCACATTGATACACCATTGATTTGGTTTCAAAGTTTTATGTTTGAAGGTTGACGCACGCAATACTTGAGTGATTATTGGTGAATATGCGCTTCATAATACGATGGTATATTACGATGCTCGTTATAACCCTTTCAGTCACAAATTATCATGCACTGTCGGAAACGCGTCAAATTTGCTGGCATAACTCCAAGACACTCAGTAATATTACATTCCAAGTAAGAAAATGAAGGAAAACGTTCTTCCGTGTGAGTTCTGGTAATTATAGCTAATGAGTGTGTAAATAAATATCTATATATTCTGCCACCAGTTGGCTTCAGTACTTCAATAAAAATAATCCCGTATTATGCCCGCAATGCCTGCACAGTTCAGTTTTTGGTTGAATTTGTCCAGACTGAAAGAAAAACAATAGTTTTCATGTCTTGAAATGGGTCACGTGGAACAATTGTCGAACATGGTAGTGCATCCAACAAAGTTGTCCTCTGCAGTAATACGCAGCATAATGAAGTTAAAAATTCGCCAGCAGTCTACTCATGAGGCCTGCACAAACATGTACGCTAAGTTTCAAGCTATTTGATGAAACACATGGCGCGTGACGTGACATTGAAACTGGTGTCTGCATTTGTACACACAGTGACTGAATAAACACCAGTTTCAACTAAAGCGACAGTCATCTGCGTGTTTTGTAGTCGTCGTTCACGCTTCTCAAGTATCTGCTAATGATGGACCAACTCTCTCAAGTAAAGACATTGTCGTAGCCAGGTTTGCGTTTATTCGCTGTCACTCGCCTTAACACGCCACTATCGTTTTCTCAAATTTAATGCACCTCTGGCTGTGGACAAAGCATTAAACTTATTCTCCTATCAATATTTTACCGTTGCGTAAAATATATTATTATTATTTGGTCAGTATCGCACTGAAATATAGTTATGGTAAAAAATCTTGTGGCTGGTCATATTAAATAGTATCAAAATCCTAGTCTGGACGCAGTTAAAATACATTAGTTACTCTGAACTCAGAATATGAAAAAAAAATAAGGGCTAACTTTCAGTTCTTTTCATTCTCACCCTCAAACCAACCTGAACGTTACTTAGAAGGAAAGACGAGAACCGATATGAAAATATCAAAAATTGGGAGCTCCTAACTCTCCGGAAAATGGGGGCGAGTGAAGCTTGACATGTGTGTGGGTGGCTAAAAAAAGGGATCACATGTTGCTAAAATATTGAGCCCTGACTGGCCACTTATAGTACTCTCTCTAGATACACGTCCACCTTCATTGGAAAATCAGTATGCTATCCTCGGGAATTTGTGGGTGGCGCGACTGTCCAAGGGTGAGATAACGAGTACCTTTAAAGGTGGTTGTATCGATCGCAAGTGAACGCTCGCCAAAATAACCGAGACAGTAATAATCTTCTTGTTTTTCTTAGAGAGTATAGCTGACCTTCTCCGTTACAAAGTTGGCGTGAAAACCGATATCTTCTGTTTGTCTGGGCTCTTGGCGGTGCGTGTCACTCCCACTACAAATTGCGTAGGATTATTACTGGGCGTTGTATGATACAATCTTGTTCTGACGGTGACCGAAGACGGCGGGCAAACAACTCTTCGGCCCTAAATGGCGTTTCAAGAATTCAATTTCGCGCCATCGTCAAGATGCAACGTCGCAGAAGAAGGCCCTGCAAGCGATACTGCACTTTTTGCACTCGACCAGACTTTCAGAACGATTGTAGCGAGAATGTCCTTGTGTGCGCGCGTGCGTGCGTGCGTGTGTGTGTGTGTGTGTGTGTGTGTGTGTGTGTGTGTGTGTGTGTGTGTGTGTGTGTGTGTGTGCGTGCGCGCGCGTTCATCTTGATTACTATGTGGCGCTGAACGTCCCAAAACCACTATATGATTATGAGGAATGCTGTACTGGACGGCTTTGGAAATTTCGATCACCTGGGCTTCTTTAACGTGTACCTAAATTTGAGTACACGGGCCTACCGCATTTTCGCTTCCCTCCAAGATTCAGCCACTGCAGCCTGGATTCGATGCCGAGACCCGCGGGTCAGCAGCCGAGTACCTTATCCAGTAGACTGCTGCAGCGGGCCTTTTTTTTTTCATTCACTGGGTGCGTTTGTTTTTAAATGTGAAGCACTTCTTTGCGTACTGCAAGCACTTTTGGGGTATGTCTGTCCGACCGTCCATCCGTCCATCCGTCCGTCCGTCTATCTAACCGTCCGTCCGCCTACGTCTGGGTGCTCTCATGATCACCCCCTTAACTTGGGGTACACTAAAGCTAGTACAAAAGGGTAAGTTGGTTTGATGACTGCGACTCGCTGGTCATGACAAAAATAATGTCAGAATATTGTCACTACGTGGTCAAACACTTAGAAAAAAAACAGTAGCAAAAACAGTAGCAAATAGTAGCGGGTATGTGCCACTGGTATGTGCCACAGGGGATAGACATTTTATATCTATAGCCAGGAACGGCGGGAACACGCATGTCTAACTTTAAAGCTTGAGCGTCAAGAAAGAGCTGCCATAAGCGGCGTTCACCAAACGAATAGAAAAAAAATGTCAGTGTACCAGCAAGAATCGCACCCTACCATTCTGCGTGGCAGTGAAGTATTCTACCACAGAGCCATGCCAGGCCGCGAATATCCGTTTCAAATAGACCCTAATCTTCGTTTAACGTCGATTGTGGCTGCAGTACTGGCTATTAATTTTATAAACATTACATATGTACTCACGGGGTACAGCCATCACATTGTGTTAACGTCAATTGTAGTTAGGTGACATCAGCTAAAGTTGACTTGTGTAGCAGTGTTGAAGGCCACCGCCCTCGCGCGCACCAGCGCAAACACCAGCGCTTCATATCAGCTTGCCGCTCCTGGTGTTGCTAATATCCATGTTGCTTTTAGCATCGTTACGCAACTGTAAAGAACTGCTAATATATGCTGCTGTTTAACGTATGTGCATGCGTGGATTTGTACACTTCTTATAATTAGCGCCGCTACATAGTGCCTCACTTAATTAAAAAAAAATAAGAAAATAAAACACATTCACCTACCATCCGCATGCTTTGGATAACATCGATTCCCGAGGTACGTGAGATCGGCCAAATTTGTTTCTCTCTCTCTTTCTCTCTCTCTCGATCTAGTTCATACGCTCTCCGCATCTTATTTCCCAGCGTGAGTGAAAGCTGAATGTCACAATTTCATCATCGTCCTGCCGCTTGCGCAGAAACCCAGTCACAGCGTGAACTTAGTCTAACAACCCTAAACGAGTCAGAACCGTCGCAGCTCCAAGCCACCTACTGCCGCAGGCTATATGAAACGGAGCTCGACTTCGCAGTTTCTTCCGCTACGCTGACCACTTTGCGGGCGGCACCGAAACTTATTAGTGCACTCTGAGAAGCGCCCTCTTTTATCCTGTCCGCGCGGAATTGATGTTTCGCGAACGCGGTGCACAATGGTACAGGGCTCTTCGCACGCAGTGTTTAACTTAATCGCGAACGTATTCATTCAGGCATTCAGCCGAACCCTTTCAAGCACGGCCGTAGACAAAGGATTCCCTAGCAAGAGGTGCTGCGGCCTGCGCACCACGCTTGAAACAGAAGCGCACCACTCGCTTCCGGGTCAGCTCACAGGTTCATTGTGTCTCCACGAGTGCTTGTGTCCGACTTGACGTATAAAAGCGGGAAAATCCATTGAGTCGCTTTTCGTTTGATATTCTGTAACTGCACAGCTTGCCTCGTCCGCCTAAATACAATGCATGCGTCACCGCACGCTTCCAAGTTCGAGTATTTTCCAACACGGGCCCAATTGGTAACGTAATTGATGAAACCGAACGGGAGGTGAGAGAAAGTTATTTTCCGCAACTTCGAAATATTCGTTAAACGTGTAAGACGCCTTACAAGTAACATATCCCCATCTATAGATTTCATCACATGCCTCGACCATCAACCTTGGCACAACTGTTCATATATTGTAGGCCGAAGCTTGATCACAATCAGCCTATGGAAAAAAGTTTGTTCCTGCGCTGCGTGCGTCTGATCGTCCATATTGTTGGAATGCGCTAAAACGTGTTTGTTTCACTGACTTAAATCTGGGAAGACAGTGGCAAATAGATGATCATTATTTATTTACTGGCACAGACACCACACACAGCCATGTCCCTCATTCTAATGTTTACTGTAGTGTACATCAAAGCAAAGTCGACAAAAAAATACAATGCATCACGTTGACGAAGTTCGAGTGGGTGTGGGGCCTGCAACGAAGAATCTGGATAGTTGGGCAGTCTAGTACGCTTTATATAAAGGGAGCATTCCAACGAGAGCGCAAGCGCCAGGTGGCGAAGCTGCCGTGTAGTGCCTGTTCAGAAGAATGTGAACGATGTTTCTTGTGACGACCAAACGGCTTTATCTGCGAACACACTTCCACTGATCCAAAAGCATTCAAGAATAACTTTTGTGGCTTTTTGTTGGACGTATTTCTTGTTCTGTATAATGCATACATAATTAGTGCAATAATGTAGACACATATTATCTGGCTGTTCCGCCACTGGCACTCAGATAACTCTCTGACACTAAATAGCGCTTCGAGAATTTAGTCCATATGGTATCCGCAACCTGCATGAGTGAACGCTCAATGTCATAATTTTATCATCATTTCACCACTTAATTGCCCTGGAACCCAGCGTTAGCGAGAACTAAGTCTAACAACCCGGAGCTAGTCAGGACCGCCGCAGCTCCACGTCATTCACCGCGGCAAACTATGTGAAACAGAGCTCGACTTTAACGTTCATTCCACTACGCTGAACACTTGGCGGGCAGCATGCGAAAGTTAATGCACCCCGAAAAGCACGTCCTCCTTTAGTCTGTCCCAGCGAAAGTGACGCTTCTCGAAAGCGGTGCGGAAACTTGAGGTACGGGGCTCTTTGCACACCAGGTGGCGAAGCTGCCCTGCAGCACGTCTTCAGAAAAATCGAATGTTAACGCAAGTCCTTCGGGCTGGAATACTTCGGTCGTCTACTTATAAAAGTAGTCTGGGCAAATTCTCAATACAGATGTCTGTCCCTGAAGCATTGCAGTGAATGGAAAGTACATATTGTAACGCGGACTGAAAGGGCGAGGAAGAAGCAGAGATCGGACGCGCTCGAGCGATGGTGATTCGGCAGTGACGGTAGAGCGCTGACATTTTTTCAGTGTAAATAAACCCATCACATCCGTAGCAGCTTTGGTGGAGGTGCTGGGTAACTTGCCATCCTGGACCCTGCAGCAGAAGTTCTTCGAAGAAGCAGACGCTTAGCTGCAGCCTACCCCCGGACAACATCAGCATGAACGACGACACAGCAATCCCATTGACGTGCTACGCTGCTGCATCCACCAGTGCCACCGACACGGCACAAGGTGGCCGTCGACCTCGACAACCAGACTACTGGGCACCTGAGCCACGAATTTTCTCAGGTAAAACTGAGGAAGGCGTGGACGCTTGGCTAAAGCACTTCGACAGAGTGAGCCGCTACTACGAATGGGGTGCACCGGCGAAGCTCGTGAACGTAGTATTCTTCCTTGCCGGGACAGCCTTGCTTTGGTTTGAGAACCATGAACATGTCCTCCCCACTTGGGATATATTTGTTAAGGAACTGACGGCCTGCTTTGGGGACGCGAGTTCCATGAAAAAGAAAGCTGAGCAAACGCTGTCACGCAGGGCTCAGTTGCCCGGCGAGACGTGCACAACATACATTGAAGAAGTGTTGAAGCTTTGCGGGATTGTCAACGCAAAGATGTCTGACGAAGACAAAGTCGGTCTTTGTTAAAAGGCATCGCCGAGGACGTGTACAATTTTTAGATAACAAAAGAAAACTTGAACACTCCTTCGATTTTCAGGCAGCAGTGTCGCGCATTCGAGGCGTTGAAGACCCGCAGAAATCCACCCAAGTTTGGGCGCTTGGACAATGTTCCCACTGTCGCAAGTATGGACGTCGCCACCTGCGAAGACATTTCCTTCCTCGTACGTCAGATAGTTCGAGAAGAGCTCGTACGACTTCAAGCAGGTGGCGTTCACCACCAATGCTCGTTCGCCGCGTGCGCCGAACCACCTCCCTACTGGATGCGAGAGCGCCACGTCGAAAGCCGACCATGCACAGAAACTGCAGATTTTACCCCGCGGCTTCCGTTTTCCCCGACGGGTCGTGGCCACCACCGGATGTCATCATCTCGACGTGCCGCTGCGGACCTCCGACCGTCGTCAACCAGGCTTTTACCAGAAGACTGCTATGCGTCATCACAAATGTTCCTGCTAAGCACGACCCGTCTCCGCGTACTTCTGCCACCTCTGCTCCTGCTAATGTAAGTCGACAAGTCCCCGTTTGCTACACATGTGGTCTCCCAGGGCATATTTCGCGCTTCTATCTCAGACGGCCGCCTGCACCGCCACGTTTTTCGACGTATCCGGCTCGTATGTACCAAACGCTTGTGCCGCCACGTTTTTCGACGCACCCGCCTCGTATGCATGAAACCTGGACCTCTAACCCAGCCGACTACCGTCCTCGACAGCAATGGCCTAACAAATTTCGCAGCGAGTCCCCCGCCTCCGAGCGAAACCTGACGCCGCCTCCGACACGGTCCCGCCGGTCGGCGTCTCCGCGTCGTCGGTAACCTTCCCCGCATCAGCTGGGAAACTAACTGGTGCGACCGATGGAGGTGCGGTTGCGGGACGGTCAGTTTCGCCAATTCCTCCTTCTGCTGTGATGTTGATGAACAAAGTGCGTGTGTGTATAGACGGTGTAGATACGCTTGCTCTTGTAGACACTGGTGCTGCTGTTTCGGTTATGAGCCTTCGTTCCAAACATCGTTTCTTGGGTCACAAAGTTATGTTCGCTTGGAATCGTAAAGAAACTTTTCGTGGAGTCGGAGGCGAAGCGTTATGCCCTGTTGGTATTTGTTCAGTTGTTCTCACGATTGGTGGACAAAATTTCCGAGTTGAATTCACTGTGCTGGCTCGCGCAACTCTTGACATCATTTTAGAGATAGACCTCCTTCACGAATGCGGCGCCACGCTCGACTGTGGAACTGGAGAGATTCTTCTACAAAGTACGTTGCCCGCTGCAATAGTTGACGATTTTCTCGCTCTGCCCATCGATGCTCTTTCGTTGTCTGAAGATGTGACAATTCCTCGTCGGACAGCAGTGTTTGTACCCGTATGCTCTTCTCATGTCCACTCAGGACCCTGCACTGGACTTGTAAGCCTAATCATGCAAACGCCATCAAGAGGAATGTGCTGGTCCCATGGTCTGTCCTCACAGCCATCGACGGAAATGCTTGCTTGTGGGCGCTCAACGCAGTCTCGGAGCCTGTTGTTCTACCAGCCGGATTCAAACTGGGAACGCTCGAGGAGCAGGCCACAATTGGCGTCAGAATGGTCTTAGTGTCTCCAGCTATCAGTCAGACTGCGCCCAACTACTCAGCCGAGATAAAACGTATGATCAATAAGTCGTTGCCTTCTTCCGAGCAGAATGTCCTTGAGGAGGTACTTACATGCTACGCGGGAGTCTTTGATTTCACTCAAAACAAGCGTTGTTCCATGTTGCCCGAATCCCGTATGCACCACCGCATCAACACGAGATATGCTACACCGATACGCCAGAAACCCTATCGCGTATCCCAGTCAGAGAGGCAAGTGATCGCTGATCAGGTCAACGACATGCTGCAGAAAGGCGTTATTCAAGAGTCAAGCAGTCCCTGGGCAGCTCCTGTTATATTGGTAAAAAAGAAAGACAACTCTTGGCGATTTCGTGTAGACTACCGCTGTCTCAACGCCGTCACAAAGACAGACGTGTATCCGCTACGACGCATCGACGATGCTTTTGATTGTCTGCACTCGGCCGCATACTTTTCGTCCGTCGACCTAAGGTCTGGATACTAGCAAATACCAATGCATCCGTCTGACAAAAAGAAAACTGCTTTTGTCACGCCTGATGAGTTATTTGAAGTGCACGTTATGCCGTTTGGCTTATGCAATGCCCCCGCTACCTTCGAGCGATTCCTGGACTCCATCCTTCGCGGTCTCAAATGGGAGATATGTATGTGTTATCTCGATGATGTAATTATTTTTGGCAAGACATTCCACGAGCACAACCATCGGTTTAGCGTTGTAGCGTTGTTATAGACTGCGTCAAACAAGCTGGTCTCGTTTTAAACGCAAAGAAGTGTCATTTTGGTGAGTGTCAAGTCCTTGTGCTTGGATATCTAGTCGACAGGGACGGTATACGACCAGACCCGCACAAAATCAGTGCTGTCCGAGACTTCAAGCAACCGACGTCTTTGAAGGATCTCCGTAGCTTCGTTGGCCTGTGTTCTTATTTTCGTCGGTTTATCAAAGACTTCGTCCAGCTTGCTCATCCCCTGACAGAGTTGCTCTGCAAAAATGCCCCATTCCGATGGACCGTTGAGTGTGAGGCTGCTTTCGAGCAGCTGAAGTATTTGCTTACTTCCGGGCCCCTCTTGCGCCATTTCGACCCGGAGGCATTCACGGAACTGCATACAGATGCTAATGGTATCGGTGTTGGTGCCGTGCTAGTTCAATATCACGACAGCCGGCAGCACGCCATGGCGTATGCAAGTCGTACTTTGACTAAGGCGGAGAGGAATTATACGGTCACCGAACTGGAATGTCTTGCAGTTGTTTTCGCCGTCCAAACGTTCAGACCTTATTTGTACGGCCGGCAGTTCAAGATCGTCACAGATCATCATTCGCTTTGTTGGCTTGTCGGACTACGTGACCCAGCTGGTCGGTTGGCTCGCTGGGCCTTACAGCTTCAAGAATATAATTATTCTGTGCCCTACAAGAGCGGTCGATGTCACGCAGATGCCGACTGCTTATCTCTTCTTCTATCTCCGACTGTGGATGCTGATTATGATACTTTCGACAACTACCTGGCCACAATCTCATCCAACATCCCAAATTTTGACGTCTTCCGTCACGAGCAACAGCGTGACCCTTCGCTGAAACCAATGATGGATGTGGCTCGTAGCTGTAAACGCGCCACGCCATTCGTAATTCATGACGTCCTACTATATCGCAAGAATTACTCCAGCCATGGTTCCACACTACTCCTCGTCGTGCCAGAATGCCTGTGTCTTGCGGTATTTCAAGCCATTCACGATGACATCACGTCTGGGAACCTTGGATTTGCCCGAACGCTTCACCGTATCTGACAACGTTTTTACTGGCCTCGACTCTGGAAGACCACCAAGCACTACGTCGCAAGTTGTGATGTCTGCCAACGCCACAAACAACCTACCACACTATTGGCCGGCCCACTGCAGCCGGTTAAGCCACTGACATCACCATTCGAAAAAGTCGGCATAGATTTGCTGGGCCCTTTCCCCAAGTCTACCACCGGCCGCCCCTGGATTACTGTGTGCGTAGATTACCTGACGCGGTATACTGAAACGATGGCGGTTGCTTCAGGCACATCATCTGATGTGTCATGGTTTCTTCTACACTCGATCATACTTCGTCACGGGGCCCCTCGTGTGCTGATAAGTGATCGCGGCCGACAGTTTACCGCTGACGTTGTCGAAGAGTTGCTACGGCTTTGTAGGGGTCAGTATCGCCATTACACGCCATGCCACCCTCAGACCAACGGCCTCACTGAGCGCACCAATCGTACCATCATCAACATGCTTTCAATGCACGACGCAGCGGATCACAAGAACTGGGATGCCGTATTACCTTTTGTTACATACGCCTTTAATACCGCGAAACACGAAGTCGCAGGTTATACGCCTTTCTTTCTTCTCTATGCTCGTCATCCCCAAAGTTTCCTTGACACCATACTTCCATTTTCGACGAACGAAAACGCCAGTGTCGCCCAGACTTTGTGTCGTGCCGAAGAAGCTCGTCGACTTGCTCGGCTCCGAACTCTTTCCGCCCACGCTCGCCCGAAAGACCGTTACGACGCCAAACACCCACCCGTGACTTTCGCTACTGGTGATTTGGTCTGGCTGTGGACGCCTGTTCGAAAGAAGGGACTTTGCGAGATGTTTTTTTCCAAGTACTCAGGACCATTCGTCATTACTCAGTACTTAAGTGACATCACTTACGCTGTTGCGAAAGTGACAGCTCAGAACCGGCGTTCGCACAAGATGCAAATTGTGCACATTGCCTGATTGAAGCCCTACGACAACCGATCGCTTCTATTCGCTCTATGAGCTTCGTATTGCCCGCAGGGAAATGTAACGCGGACTGAAAGAGCGAGGAAGAAGTAGAGAACGGACGCGCTCAAGCGATGGTGATTCGGCAGTGACGGTAGAGCGCTGACATTTTTTCAGTGTAAATAAACCCATCCTATCCGTAACAATGTGTTCTGCGAAGTTCCAGTGGCCGCCAGCGTCACAAAAGCGTGATCACACAACCAATTGTTCTTAATTCGTATTTGCATGCCTTGAACTTTGGGGCTCACATCGAAGCTGATCGCCAACCGAGAGAAATGTAAACAAGTCGTGGTGAAATTCTTGCCTGTTCATTCCTATCACTATCCCTTGTCTCGCCACTATCTCCTATCACTATATCATGCAGCAGAAGGAATTAGCCTCGCACATATAGCCCAGGATTGTTTAGCCCTAGCATCTCATGCGTTATTAGGGAAGGTGTTACCGGACGTTGATTAGACCCATGTCTGGAAGCAGAAAGGACGCCAGCAGTATTTGAAATCTTCTCATCATTGCTGTGGCCCCCTGAGAAACACGAAGTCTTGGTAGCTCACGTGTGTAAAACGGCATTTTCGGGATGTAGAACAGCACCTGTTGTGGGTGCTGGGCGCGTCACGATATGAAAATTTTAGTCCCCGGTCTCACTGCACAAGTCAAGGGGCGGTAAAAGGGATTGTTCAATCATGAACAAGCCTGGGTAGAAGCGATGTTGGTTAATGCAGTACAATAAGATTGGTTGTGAGTGGGATCATAGATAAGCAAGCTCACTCATGAGACGATTCATGCAGAGTCAGATAGTGCTGTGAGTCTGAGTGGGTTCGGGCAAGTAATAATTTGGAGACCCTGACTTCGAGGGATTCCGACTGAGAAAAATTTCACTGATCTGAGTACAAGCGAGCACGCCTGGAGAAAACTTAGAAGTGTGCGAATCCGAGTGAGACCTAAGAAAAGGTTATATTTCATGAGTGATTTTAAACGAGCTGCACATTCTTTTTCCGACCTCTCTTCCTATCTAGTGAACTTCAGCATTACTTTTACTATGATGTCGGCTTCCATTTATATTATTTATGGCTACTCGCACATCTATAGAGTAGTGTTCATGTTCCAGCTCAATATCCATTCAACGAAAGCGTAAGGTACTGAAGGGGTAAGTTTTCTGACCCCCCCTTATCATCTTTCAAACGAAGGCACCCTAAAATAACATCTCATATGACTCATTGCTTTCCATAAAACTGCCCTCAGTGAGTGTCAACCGTTGATACCTCGTATTCAGAGATACTAGGTCAAAAGCGCCAAGTAGAGCATAGATTATGCGAAAAATCCGTGCTAAAAAGCATTGACACCCTTGATGAAACAGCTAATAATTCGTTAATGAACTCATAAATCGACTCACTCAGACTCAGATAGAGTCGTGCGTCTAAGTCAGAGTGAGTCCAAGTGAATAATAATTTAGTGAGTGTCAGTCCGATTGAGTCCGACTGAGGAACATTTCAGTGAGTCTGAGTTCGAGCTGGTCCGGTTGAGGAAAACTTTGATGAGTGTGAGAACCAGTGAACTCAAGGGGCGATGTACGTTTTATGAGTGAGCCTGAGTGAGCTCGAAGTTTCTTGCCCACGTATGGAGTCGACTTACACACACTTTTTAAGATGCCACTCATTTATGCTGCAAGTGAAAGCCTATTCCCGCAAGTGTTTTTACCTGGAGGGCTTAATCCATAGAGTGTGTGGATATTATTTAATATTATTATATTTTTCATCTAAGCAATTTATGGTACGTAAATATCATTTGAGCGACAACATAGATGAACGAGAGCGATGCATATAGGCCACAATGTACACGAAACAACCAAAAAAATCAAGAAATTTTGTAAAATTGAGCGCCACTTTCGTGAACAATCTCCTTATCAGCTAATAATTTAAAAGAAAACTTTCTGCGAACAACATTTATTGCTTCACAAGCATTTCTGAAATTTCTAAGCCTTGTTTGCCCTGAAATCAGTGTCGCAACTATAGCGTCGATGGTGCGTGCGGTGTGTGTGTGTGTGTGTGTGTGTGTGTGTGTGTGTGTGTGTGTGTGTGTGTGTGTGTGTGTGTGTGTGTGTGTGTGTGTGTGTGTGTGTGTGTGTGTGTGTGTGTGTGTGTGTGTTCATGGAGCGCTCCTGCCAAATTCAGTTAGAAAATTATAGCCCTCGGGACGCATCCATGTTGACCAAAGACCACAGTCGCAATAGCACGTTGTTGGACACCACCATGTAATACTCGTCGACGCCCCGCTTATGTCATGCTTTGGCTCCACAGTCCTTATTTTGGCGATAGACGATTCGGGCCACTGCATCCAAAGCTAAGCCACACTTTTGCATGTGGAACGGACGACGGCAGCGTTAATCTCAGCCTATTGAGGACTGATATAAGGCAATTCGTCACACTGTTCTTCTCAAACCACTTTTTACTGATTAACGAGGCCATGGGGTCGCAATACGAGGCTATGGGGTCGCAATACGTTAGCCAAGGGGTCGCAATACGTTATACGATCGCAATACAATTAAATAAACATTTAAATTTGCATTCAATAGGGAAATAGTATGCGTTTTAGTCACAAAAAGACGCTATTATCCCATCGGCAGGGCCATCTCCAAAAATTTCAACAGCTGCCTATCCCATCAGAGTGATTCCAGATTTCAGCCTTTGGCACGCAGTCATATGTAGTTGCGGCGATTTTTTTCGTCTTCTTTTAAATATGAAATTAATTTAACCCTATCAATATGCAGGGCCTTTGGTGTGCGTTTGCTAGCGAGTAGGTTATCACGTTTACCTTTTAAAATATATACATGCGAGAAATGAACAGATTTCTAATGTGATAGGGCAACGCTTCTGACATGAATGGGCGTCACAACCCTGCCTTGAAGAAGCAGGAAGTTGATTACAATGATATAGCTGATGAGATAACTTTGAAACTTATCTAGCTGATTGTTCCGCCACTGTTAAATTGGTCAATTAACCCTACAATTTTCAGCAACTCAGCTAACACCTTATCTGGTGTTAGCTGAGTTGGCTCAGTAATTTATTTGGCTCAGTACTAATCGGTAACTCATCTTAGCAATGAGAGGTCACCTTTGGTGGCGGCAGAGCGAGCAAACCAACGAAATCTTCAGAAATTACCGCGTTACACCTCACAAATCACATTTTACTTCCGTTCACAGCAAAGCAGAGACAGATATCTTTATCGAGAAGCAGCCCGACCACGTTTATAACTGTATAGCTGAATTATTCAAGCACGAATGAGGTTGCGTTGGGTCCAACCTTTTGAGCGCTAATGTAATTTCAGCGTGTACTATCGTGAGCAATATGAGCTGTAACACGGGATCGCGTGGCAAGTAGCTTCAAAACCAAGATGAACTAATACGAGGATGGCCCCGCCGAAACCAGATGGGAAAGGAGGGGAGCTATTTCACTCTCTGTTGGCACTCCCGCTTCGCTAGCATTGCAGGCAATCGACTCTGCTGTGCGCAAAGCGCAGCAGAGTTGCAGCGAAAGCTAGAATAGCGGCCTTTAGGAGCCTTTTTCTAGACACTTATTGGGTAGCTGCTGCAAGCACGCTTGCTTGATACCTACTATGGCACTAATAATAAAACATTTTGTGTTGTAGGCCGGCATATACGCTATGCTATTTTTGGTCATTCTTCTGAGAATCGTGGTATCCGCTAAACTATTGCGAGGAATTTTGTGCCCATTGTTCATGCAGTGGCTGAGGACGATGAAGAATCATGCCTGAAGTGGGTATGTGCCACAGTTCATAGATAAACAATTACAAGGTTTTCTAATGGGTTGGAGCATTGGACGATACCCACTTGTTACACTATTCGCATTGTGCGACGACTGCTTGTTCTTTCGTTGTTTGAAAACGCTTTATAAGTCGTATTAACGCGATTGCTTTCCTGGCATCAAGGCTGCCTAAGGCTAGTTTGCCAACAAGTCCCAAGCACCGGCATGGCTCAGTGGTAGAATACTGGGCCGTCACCCATCGGTCCCGGGCTCGATCCCCACTATTACATTGGTACTAAGTTTACTTCTAATTACACGCGATGTGATTACGGACACCAGCCGCGGCGGCGGCAGCAGACGACTACGGCGCAGCGCGAAATTCGAATTGTGATCTCATAACAGCTTTCGCTGTAATAAAAATGCGCAAGAAACGATGTAAGTGAAAGACGTGTATCGTAATGCGCATCCAAGACCATATACATATATTACAGGCATGACATCAAGGCAGCGTACGTCACAGCCGACATCTCAGCAGATACATGGGTGATTGGGTAGGACTGTGCCCTTTATGTGAGTTCATATCACCGCTGACAGCCACTATAGCGTGCCATGAGCCACGGTTTTGCAGCAACGATGCCTAGGCGGGAGTGTCAACATATACCAGAAACTTCCACTTTGCTTGCGACGTTGGCTGCGAATCTGCTGATGTAAGTTTCGAGGCTATTCGCCACACACTCGCGTTTTCGAACTCATATTGCTCATGATGGTACGTATTATGATATCATTGGGCGTTATTTCATCATGATTCGTATGTAGTGGATCATATGTAGTGGGTCTTCATGTGCATTGCTTTGTAGTGGCATCTATCTATCTATCTATTTGTCTAGGCTTCATGATACCTTCGAGGGGTGCTATTATAGGTGCCCTTCGATATTTCATGCAAACATGTTGCAGACCGTAGCTCAGGCGGCGCCATCTATTGCAAGAGGAGCATGCAGCTGCAGCAGAAGGAAAGACTGGGAGGTTCGCCAGTTCCCAAACTGATTGGTCATGCCTGTCCTCAGAAAATAGGGAATAAAAAATAGTAGAAGCTGGTATGTGGTGTTTAACGTCCCAAAACCACCATATGATTATGAGAGACGCCACAGTGGAGGGCTCCGGAGATTTTGACCACTTGGGGTTCTTTAACGTGCACTCAAATCTGAGTACACGGGCCTATAACATTTCCGCCTCCATCGGAAATTCAGCCGCCGCAGCCGGGATTCGATCCCGCGACCTGCGGGTCAGCAGCCGAGTACCTTAGCCACTAGACCACCGCGGCGGGGCAATAGTAGAAGCTGACTACACGAGAAAAAAAATAGAAAACAAAAAAAATTCCCGCCATGAATGTCCTGAAGAGCATGATATTCGTCAAAGCCTATCCACCTGACTTCGATAAGCGCAACAACGCGTTCAGCTTTGCGCTGGTCGGTGTTCTTGGCCAGCACCCGATTATTGCTTTTTCTTACAAAGGTAGATTATGTAGCAGAGAGAACTTCAAGAGGCATGTTAGGGTAAAGTCAAAGCGGAAAAGTAGAGGCTCTTTTGAGGCTGTCACGATAAAATATCTGTGCTTTATTAGGGTCTACTTGTTTTTTCCCCTCGAATTCAGCCACACATTGAATCAGTCATCAAATGTAGGTAATATGTCCGCCTCACGCGCACTATATCACTATCAAACAGACGCGTAGGAAAGGCACGTCCGGGGACGCAGCCCCGCGGTACATGTGCTTTGAGCTCTATCACGTGTCTTGGCAATATACCACAAATAAGGCCATCGCTGACTCGGCAGATAACGGCGGACCGTCCTGTGGTTGACTAGTATGGGGCAGCCTCAGCCCGCCACTTCCCTAAACTTAAATGCAAATTATGCCTGCTTGCGGTAAGTTCTAGTGTAAAGTTTGCTTTGACGAGAGGAAAGATTACATCCGAAACCACTATATATTTTATTTTTTGTTTGGTAAAAGAGCTCTAGCTTCAGTTTAATATAGTGCTGAACCGCATAGTGTCTAAAAAACTGAACTTATCTTGAGGGACTTTCACTGGGCTCAAATGAGTGTGTTCGTGACAGTCGTGTTGCGATGGTCATGCACACGGCGTTCTCTTGGTGGTCGTCTAGAACGTCGGGTGACATGCGATTGGCAAACAGAAAGTTGAACGTCCACAAATGCCACAGGCGCAGAGCAGGCAAGTTGCATCGGTGCTTTGTCGGTTGCCCGAGGAGTCGGTCACTTGGCCAATTTCTACAGGGTCGTGGTACTCGCTCTGTGGACTCAGAGCAAATAGAATCGACCCTTATCCACTCGTGCAGACGTACTTCTTTTATATTTATGTGTGTCATTGGATGAACTAGCAAGTTCGATGAGCTGGCTGGGGGGCAAGGTATACGCCTGGAAGGATACAATGTCTTACGGCAGTTTTTTTCTGCGGCAACTAGATTCTTTCTTCTGAGTGCAAGCACTGGTCATCGAGGAGGACGAATGTAAAAGTCAACTGCGAAGCATGGTATCGCGTTGGCTCGCTAAAACTGACCCACTGTTTTCATTTCCTTGCTTTTCTTGATATATTACCAGCATACTGCAATTTCGCACAGCTCCCGGACCTCGGTGTTAGAATAGTTTAGGTGGAGCGACGGCGCATTGGAGTGAGGAGAAATCGTGGAGCTCTTTCCCTTTCTTGCCCGAAGGAGGCGCGCGCGGGACGGAGGCCGCCTGGCTATACCCAGCGTATACCTGACGATTGTAACATTCGGTGTTTTAGCGTGTTTAGCGATATCGCAAGGCCCTGTAAGGATTATGTGGCAGTGTAATATCATATGTTAAATATAAAGACTTCGTAGTGTTTTACGCCTGACGGTTCGGCATGCGGCGTGAAGCTCATAAACACCACATTCGGCCTCGGCAACACCGTGGGCTAGGCGATCGTTCCCGCATTTTGTCTACAAAAGTAAATATGCAGTTGTGTGGCGCGTGTTGAATTCACCCTTCATTTGCCCTCGAAAGAATAATTGGTGTATTTGCGGTCAGATCATATAAAGAGCAGGTATCATGCGTAAGTGGCATTTCGCATATGTAGAAAACAGATTGAAGATGGAGCTCGGAGGCGAGGAAGAAGAAGTAGCCAGGGTCACGCTCTGCATATTTTTTTTTCCTGTTCTGTCAACAATAAACCGAAGACGTATTGGTCCTGCGGTTTCTCTGGTCCTTCTGAAACATGGTGACCAGGATGATCTGAATACAGACGCACAGACTTCAACCCCATTCGCAACAACGGGTTGAAGAACGAAGCAGCGGCGTCTGGCTCAAGGACGAACCGGCGAGAGAAGGACCACGACCGACGACTGTTGACGACGCACATAAACAGGCAAGAGCTCTTTCAACACGTTTTAGGCATGAATAAAGAGGTCCTATCGAAGAAGCGGAAGACGCTTCGAGCAAATGTGACGACGCTTACGAGCGAAATCGATAAGAAGATAGAAGAAGACGCCTATCGAGCGCAACTTATGATGATTTTGAACCAGATGAAGAGCGTGTCACAGACGCTAAGACAAGTTAACGAACAGATAGAACCGTTCATTGAAGAAGACGACGCGGAGGCAGAATTTGAAAGAGCTTTGCATTATGAGATGAAGATCGTCGCTGCAACGACAAAAATAGAGGAGCGATTACGCGAGTTAGAACAAGCGACGCAACTGACTACGAGAATAGTCACAGAACAGGCGAGTTCAGTGCAAAGTATCAACCAAATCTCGGAGACGCAAGAGCTTGTTAAGTTGCAACGTCTTGCGATGATCAAGTTTGATGGGGAAAAAACAGCATGGCCAAGGTTTTGGCATCAGTTCGAGACATCGGTGCATAACAGAGCGAACATGCCGAAGAATCAAAAATTTAATTACCTTCTGGCGTCTCTGAGCGGGGAGGCTGCGTCCCTCATAGAAGGTTTGCAGTTTTCTGATCAGAATTACGAGCATGCAGTCGCTCTTCTGAAAGAAACCTTCGGACGAGAAGATAATTTGAAAGAAACCTACATAAAAGAGCTTGCTAGCTTGGAAGCAGTGAAGAGTCCTGAAGATGTAGATGGGTATGGAAACTCTTCCAAAAGTTGCAAGTGAACACACGAGCATTGCAGTCATTAGGAGTGGGAATGGGTAGTTACGCCACAGTGATAGCTCCTGTTGTAAAATCTGCTCTACCGGTGGATATGAGGATTGAGATGAAGAAGAAGGGGTTAAAAAAAGGTGACAACAGACCAGCAACTACGGAATCGTACTCAGCGTCAAGAGACAGCACGAGCAGTTTGAAAGAAATTATGGAGTTTTTAAACATATATATACGCAGCAGAGAAGAAACTCTAGAGGAAAAATACGACGTTACCCAGTCACCGCACAGTATGAGGCGGACTAGAACATCCGCGCTTAAAAGCACCTCGATGAAACAATGCATCTTTTGTGAGATGACTGGACACTACACGGAAGATTGCAGAAGAAGCATTAATATGCAACAGAAGAAAGAAGCCTTGCAACGGGAACGAAGGTGCTTCAGATGCACCAGACCTCACCACACGGCGAAGATATGCCGCGCTAACGTACGCTGCAAAACATGCAAGAGAAGGCACGCGACATCCATGTGTCGACCACGTACGTTTGCAGGAAAGTCAGCACAGCAACAAAGCGGTAATGATGTTGAGCACGTGCGCAAAAGCGCGCAACCTGACCGGTTAAACACCAGCAAGTCCTGCAACATGCACGCACAGCAGTCTGATGAACACAAGTGCATACTACTGCAGACAGCCTTTTCGTGGACGGAGGGAGAAAAACAGCGGGTGCTACGCACGGATTCTGCTGCACAACGGGAGCCAGAGGACATTCATCCTCAAAAGATTGGCAAGAAAACTAGCGTGCAAGGTAAAAAGATCCGAAAGGATTACTGTAGGATCATTTGGAGGAGGAGAGATGGAACTAGACATGAAAGTCGTCGAGGTCAGCGTAAGGAAGGATCCCACATCGGAGCCAGTCACGATTGAAGCACTGGAGATAGAAGTTATATCCTGTGACGTGCTGCCATCGCCACCGTTGACAATACACGAAAGAACAAGATCCATGGGAATTCGTTTGGCAGATCACAACCAGAAGACGGACAAAGAAAGTAAAATATGGAAACTTCTATATTAATTGGAGCAGATTATTACTTGACTGTCGTCACTGGTCGCATTTGCGAGATTCATCCAAAAATAATGGCAATAGAAACAATATTGGGATGGACGGTCCAAGGTCCTGTAAGACTTCATTGTGTGCCGATGAAATCATCGACGGTTATGGTACTCAAGGTCAGTGCCAAGTCGGACACGACTGTGGACGAACTGCAGAGATTCTGGGACTTGGAAAACATGGGCATCAAGGAGCACCCAGCAACAAAAAAGAACGATGAACATGTGCTAGACTACGTCCGACAAACAATGGAGTTCAAGGCAGGAAGATACCAAGTGCGGCTACCATGGAAGGAAAACGTGACATTGGACGACAACACCACCATTGAAGAGAAGAGGCTTATCCAGGTGACCAAAAAATTATGCAAGGATAAAAAAAGATGAACTCCTAGCCTATGTATGACAAAGCTATTCGAGAGTACTTTGAGCAAGAAATAGCAAAAAACGTCGAAGAAGATGCTGGATTCGATATACAGAACAAATTTGTATACTACATGCCGCATCAAGCAGTAATTAAGAAGGACCGAACAACGACAAAAATACGGATCGTCTTTGACGCATTGTCAAGCCAGAATCCAGGTGAATCCTTAAATGACAACTTGGAAAAGGGGCCAAACCTAAACCCCGACATCACAAGCTTGCTGATGAACTTTCGACATCACAAGATCGCTATGTCAGCCGACGTGGAAAAAGCATTCTTGCAGATCAAGATACATGAAAATGACCGAGGCGCACTGCGATTCATGTGGTGGGAAAGAATACCCAGCGAAGATATGCCAACCCCGAAGATAAAAACATGGAGGATGACGAGGGTTACTTTCGGAACTACACCAAGTAGCTTCCTTCTAGCGGCCACGATTCATCGACATTTGGATAAATTAGAAGAAAAATATCCTGCAGTTGTGGCGCAACTCCGGAAAGGAATCTACGTTGATAACGTTTTACTAGGAGCCGACGAATACTCGACATCGACAAAGATATACAAAGAAGCACGAGATATTTTTCGCTATGCGGGAATGAATTTAAGAAAACGGATTTCAAATGACGCCGAGCTAAGAAAACTCTTTGATGAAGAAGGAGAGGATCTGGATCGAGGGATAAGAAAAGAGGGACAAATCAAGATTTTGGGACTGAAATGGAATTTCGTAGACGACGTGTTGAGCTTTCCCGACACTACATGGCGAAATGACAACGACATGAGACAACTCTCAAAAAGACAGGTTTTTCAGGACACGGCAAAGCTATATGACCCTTTAGGTTTTTTGACACCATTTTCAGTCAGAGCAAAAATATTTCTGCAAAAAATTTGGATGGATAAACTGAAATGGGATGACCCGTTACCAAGCCAGCATGGATCAGCTTGGAAGGACTGGTCGGAGGAGCTTCAGCACTTAGATGACTTCACCGTTAACAGATGCTATGACAACAGACAAGCTGAAGTGAAAGCATCGACTCTACACGTGTTCTCCGATGCGAGTCCAATGGCATATGAAGCAGCAGCATACATTGTAACAGAATACTCCGATGGAAGCAATGAAGCCAATTTAATCATTGCAAAGCGTAGAGTCGCTCCAATCAAAAAGATCACACTAGCAAGATTGGAGTTGTTGGCGGCCACAATATCAGTCAGATTGGCAAGTCATATAACCGAGAATTTCATCAGGAAACTGAGGAGTGTGAAATTCTGGACTGACTCTCAAATTGTGTTATGCTGGATAAAGTCAAACAAGACGAAAGATCTGTTTGTTCGCAACCGCACAGCAGAAATTAAGAGCAAGTCGAATGAGAGTCAATGGGGTTATGTTAAAAGTGATGAAAATCCTTCGGATTTGATGACAAGGGGGATGAAGATGAAACGTTTGCTGGGCAGTGAATTATGGTGGAAAGTCCCCACGTGGATCAAGAATGAAAAACAAAGACCTAATTATGACATAACGCAAGAATCGGACAGTGATGACAACAAAGACGAAGAAAAGACCGTGGCAAGCTCAACTACCACCATGAGTGAAGAAAAAATAATTGATGTGAGCAGGTTTGGATCATACAAGAAAGCGTTACGAGTTACCGCGTGGGTGATGCGTTATATAGGAAACCGACGAAAAGAAAGGAAAACAGGTTCGCTGACAGGAGAAGAATTGGACAAGGCAGAGTTTGTGCTGTAAAGCAGGAGCAGAAAACACTACAAAATGCAGTGACACGAATATATGACAACATGAATCTGTACGGCACGAACATCTTCGAAGATGATCAAGGTGTCCTGAGAGTAAAAGGGAGGTTTCAGTGGAGTGATTTGAGCTTTGATGAGAAACACCCTATTATTTTACCAAGAGAAAGTCACTTTTCAGAGCTCCTAGTTCTGAACGCGCATCAAGTAACAATGCACGGTGGCGTTGCGGCAACATTCACACATCTAAGAACGAAGTTTTGGATTCTGCGTGCCCGACAGATGGTGAAATATGTGATAAAGAAATGCATCACATGTAGGGGATTCAATTCTAGACCAATGGCACAAGAAATTCCACCACTACGATCTGACAAGATAACACAGACGAGGCCATTCGACACAGTTGGTATAGACTTTGCTGGACCGCTAAATGCTCGAGAGGAGAAAGGCAAAAAAGTTACAAAGTTTTACATTGTGATATTTACGTGTGCAGTAACAAGAGCCATACAACTGGAGTTGGTCAAGAGGATGTCATCAGAAGCGTTTATACAAGCATTCCGAAGATTCGTAGCTAGAAGAGGATTGTGTACAACTATTTACAGCGATAATGCAAGAGCATTCAAGAAATCTGAGAAAGAGATGAACAAGATATTAAAGATGGAAGATGAAAGGGTTCAACAGTACACCAGTAACCTGAAAATAAAATGGAAGTTTATTGTAGAGTTAGCTCCATGGTGGGGAGGATATTATGAAAGACTGATCAGAAGCTTTAAGACATCCATGGCAAAAACCATAGGTGCTCGACTTTTGGATGAAGAAGAACTACGGACTGTGGTTGTTGAAGCAGAAGGAGTACTTAACAACCGGCCTCTTACTTATGTGTATGACGATCCTAACGAGCCACAACCCATCACACCGGCGGATGTTATAGGAGGCAGGCAAGCAATGAACAAGCAGGAAGAAAACAGACTCGGAGAATACAGTTTGCTGGATTACTGGAGTGCAAGAAAACGGGCAATGATAACATGGTGGACCAGATGGAAAAAGGAGTACCTGAGGGAGCTTAAGTGTGCCAGCAGAAAAACAGAGCGTCACGCAAATGTACAAGAAGGAGATGTACTTCTGCTTGGAGAAGCGCGAAAAAGAACTCAGTAAAAACTCTGCAAGGTCGAAACGATTTTCCCTGGCAAGGATGGACTAGTGAGAACATGCTTGCTTCGTACACCTGAAGGAAAATTAGTCAAGAGGCCGATTCAACTGTTGTATTCGCTCGAAAGTTGCTTCGGTTGAATCTGGCCGGCGGGAAGATGTAGAAAACAGATTGAAGATGGAGCTCGGAGGCGAGGAAGAAGAAGTAGCCAGGGTCACGCTCTGCATATTTTTTTTTCCTGTTCTGTCAACAATAAACCGAAGACGTATCGGTCCTGCGGTCTCCCTGGTCCTTCTGAAACAGCATATGAGATTAAGTGACCCTACAGAATCTTTTATTACGAACCGATTATTTGCAAATTGCGTAAACATCTGCGAGAAAACGAATGCTTTAATGGAATGAAATAGAATAGCTCTATTTAGGTCTTTCAAGGCGTGCAGTAGCACGTGACGCGCCGCTCCCAGGTCGAAAATGCAGGATTGAAAGCGAATGCAATAAAGTGGGCGACAGCTTGTGACCGATGGCCACTCTTTGATATATTCAAAATAAACAGACTGCAAGATATATAGGTTACGGTGCGCCAACAATTTTATCACAGTATTGGCACGATCTACAAATTTTACATATTTTTGCCTGAAAAAGCGGCTTTAGCTCGAGTGCTGTCTGGTGCGGCTAAATGATACGAGGGAATTTAGGATAGTACTCAAGGTGGTAGTAAAAAACAACAACACTTTATTCATTCGACAGTGCATCATCTGTACCAGCACAACATGCACTTACAGGATAAAAGTCACAACACACTAGACATGCTTCGAAAGCTTTCGTAGCTTCTGCGTCTTGTCTGCTTCAACCTTCCGCAGTTGCTTACAGTATTGCCTCATCCTGACTCCAACATAATAATGAAGCACTTTCGACATATTATCCACCTTGTGCTCATGACAGGGAAATGATAACATGGTATTTTCTACTACATAGTCTATTGTCATGTCATATGCGTGCTTTTCTCCAGCATGTTGGCAAAATATTGCTTCAACTTCCTTTAAGAACATAAACAGGCAAGTGTTTGGGTGTACCAGTCCCTCTCGCGTCTTGCAGGCTACTAATGCAGCTTCAGGCTTCGACGCTGCATTACTTGTAGCTGCCAAGCCATTGCGGCATTGTTGACAAGTGGTGTTCTTCATTATCTTCCTGCACAAAAATCCTACCACATAATAAATTATACAGTCGGTCACATTATCTGACGAGGATATATCCGAAAAGACATTCTCACACTCAGCTTCTTCTTCCACTAAGCTGTCTAGTTTCTGTTTCAGTCCCTCAAAACGCGACTCTAGAGGACCAGATTCCTGAAATGGTTAGGAAGCTGAAAAGGAAACGAGAACGACGATTTCACGTTTGTGCACCCACAGCAGGGCACAAAGATCTGAACAGCATGTCTGTGACGAATAACGAAAGGCACAATCGGAATGGCACATGGGGAGCCATGATGGATCGGTCGTTAAACGTACGTCAACCTTCATTACCACGTGTCAGCCAGCGCGTTTAAACTCAAGTTTACCCGTGCCAAGCATAATCCGATATGGGGCATGCACAACGACAGCCCATGAGAGCAATTTCTAACCTACCAATGTCAAGAGTGTTCCTTCCTTCTGACAATCATCATTTAGTAAAACGTCAGCCCCCCCCCCCCCTCCCTTACACACAACAGCGCTTTCTTTTTCAGTGAATATCTTTTTCTATTTGACTAACCCAGTTCGGGTCCACCACGGTGGATCAGTTGCTAAGGTGCTCGGCTGCTAACCCAGTGATTACTAAGCCAGTTCGTCACGGCGGCCTCACCCAATTTGCCACAGTGGAATTAATTGTGCACGAGCTAAAATATTTTTGAAATTCGTGTTCACCTGCACACTCATTATCACTGTTCGCAGAAGCTATATTTCCTATGTGTTTCCATCTGTTGGCTACCGCCACTGAATTTTCTTGATGTTGTGCATTTACTTTCAAATCAGAGTGATATGTGTAGTTACCCTGATAAAAAACAAATGCAGCTTTGTAAGCGACGCGGACCCGTTGAAGCGGCTGACCTGGAGCCTTGATACACCCAGCGCTGCCTGTCGGAAAAAATGCGAAACGCGTCTCCGTGTTCGGCGGGGAGGCTGCGCGGCGGAGGCCGAGCGTCGCTCCACCTAACCTATTCTAACACCGTGTCCCGGACCAAGGCACTTCTATCTCCCCCTAAGAAAGAGTCAGAGATTGGCAGAGAAAAAATATTCTGCGCATATGAAAAAAATAGCACTATATGCTCTGCTTTCATTTACTATGATAAATGCAGTTCTCGAACCTAAGCTTCAATGCTAGACAACTTCATTTAAGAAAACGAACTAAATGTATCAAAAAATATTCAGACCGATAAGCTCAAAAGCTATTGTACGGTTTAGTACTCACGTGTTGAAAGTTCAATATCCACGTCCAAAACGAGAAAATCTTGAAGCTACAGCGTCCTTACCCTGTCGAGCAACATATCTTTGTTAGTCCTAGTTTTTTGTCTAAATAGTGGAAAAATATGGCATTAAAAAGTTGCAGAGAAAATAATTATTGCGGAAAAAAGAAAGTCAAAACACTACTTGTTTTTAGTAACGTAAATTGCATTGGACTTTCTGATTACTCAGATTACAAATCAGAGACTGCTCCGGCATATTATAAATTCTTTTTGGTCACTCCATGTCAAACGACCCAGCCATTCGGGGAACCTCAGGTGTGCTCGAAAAAATGTTCTGCTGATTTCGCACCTTGAAAACGGAAATACTGAAATGTTTTTGAGAGAAAAAAATTAGGTCACAGCAGAATCTTCCGAATTTCGTTGAATGTCACCTGAGTGTGGCTTGTCAAAAAATTAATCTGGTAGTATTGTTCTTTGTTTCAAAACCAGATTTGGTTTATATATTAAGCAAAAGACTTTGTCTATGTTGTTCAAAGTTAAATAATATTACTGCATCTTTACCACTATACACGCATCCAGCAATGTTGCTGAAATGCTGAATAAGAGAGAATGTTGTTTGACGTTCTCTTGCTCAGTCGGCCCAAAGCTTTAAACTCCAAGAAATAGGCGGTTATAACTTTTGTAACGAAAATAAACAGGCAGAACGAGTTCGAAACTATACCAAAAGCGTGGAAAATTTTAAATCCATATTCGTGATAGTCGGGTAAACGTCAGTTTATTTGGCATTCAATGACTCTATTCAAAATATACCTTGACTTTAGAAATGCGAGAGAGAAAAGAATTATAAGCACGATTCTTGATTTTCAAAACGTCGCCATGCCTTTAAAAGAATGCGCGCGAGTTCTCTTTTGAATTCAAACACTTTATCGGGAAATGAATGCAGCGGTCTCTTTGAGCTTGGTCTCGACGAACAGACACAGGACATAGCTGGAAGCAAATATGTCAAACCTGAAGATAAAATGTACCACCGCATTAAGCCTACGAAGGAATGGCGTTATAGCTGACTGTCTCTTGAACTGACTCTCGTGTTGCCCGCTCGATTTGTGAAAGCATGAACGTGGGGTTCTTTTCAAACGCAGCGCAGAGCGAACATGTCCCATCTTTTGACAAGAGAGATTGTGTTATTAATTCATAGCACTGAATAGAGGCTCCTCTTTGTCGATCGCAAATAGACACGGAATACGGAACCATGAAATTCTGCGTGCGCGCACTTAGTACAGAGAGTATCGACTGCTCCGATAAATTTTTCTGTGCGATATTGCGGCTCCATACGCTGGAACCACGGGCACGGAATGTTACAAGGCTCGCAATTGAAAATATAATGCCTCACATGTTTTTCTTTTAGTTTCACACACAATAGGCATTTCAGCGTCTCCTACAGGATGCTGTATCTATCGCAAAGCTTTAAAAATGACAGGGAAGTTTGACTCCGGGAGCGGGGGTGATGGCCAAACCAAGGGGTGTCACCCTCTTCTTCATCACCTGTGGAATATCTCTTGTAATTCAGTAGCAGAATATCTTTTTTTTTGGTTAACATTAAGGACGGCAAACTTCTTTTGGTTTGTCGTCCTCGATGTTTCGAGGCAGTGCACTGATGACGGCATCACTTCTCACGTGCGTGTTCTCCAGCAGCCACTGAACTTCGTAGTGGATGCCATTCTACAGACACCGCCTAATTTGTATAGGCAGTGTCTCGGGGCCCCGGGGGGAGGGGGGGTCCCTTGAATATGTAGATGCACAAATTCATTGAACGTTTAAAGTGAGGGTACCTTACCTTCTGGAAGCGAGTCTCTGCAGGTGCTAAGATTGTTACGTACACCTTGACGAACTCTCACTCCAGCATGGGAACCCACGCCTCGTTGATGGAAACGTCTCGCAGATGCCACAGACAATGTCACAGAGAACAATGAACCCCGGTCCTTGCAACGCGACTCCACAGTGAAGAGTCGGAGTCGCCCAGCACCACTGCCAGCAGAAAAAAAGAGGGGAAAAGTCCGTATAGGTGGAAAAACTGTTGACCTCGTCTGGTGGTTGCAACAGTACTCGCTCGCTTGCGTGCGCTTGCTGAGGTCTCGGAGTGAAATGTCACTAATTTTTACTGGAAGTGCAGTTTACAAAGGGGCTCACCCGATACGCCTCGACTACTGGGAAACCGAGTGTTCCGGATCATCGAGCAAGATGTGTTTTTGTTTTGCTGTGCGATGCTAGATAAAGTAATTAATACAAGAACGTTTTTCCCACCTAGCAACTTTATTGTTCTTCCCCTACACACTTCTCATCCGCGACGCTTCGTTTTCTTTCTCCTACTTCACTTTTCCTCTGAACGGCGTCACCTATAGCACGGACGCCCTTTTACAGCGCCGATTTCACAAATTGTGCATGTACACCTTTGCATAAAAGCTCAATAGCACTCGAGGATTGTGCGATTACTAGCCCACTTAGGAATTTGGACATTCGCCCTATCCTGGCATAACATAATTTTCGTGCAGCAATTTTCGGTAACTCTTAAACAGTATAATTAAAATCTTGAACCGACAAATGCTTCGTTAAAGATAGAGACTAGAGGGAAGAGGAGAAAAAAAAAGGGAGAAAAAGACGAGAGGAAGAAAGCAGGAAAGAGTGAACAAATCATACGCGCACACACATGTCGGAGTTCACCGCGCACAACTATGGGCAGTCACAACCGAGAAATATTCGCTATCAGTTCCTCTGTGGTTGTCTAAATGTAAACCAAAGTCCGATATTTTAAAAAGGTTTACAAGGATTGACTCTAAGGAATCCAGGACTTGCAGCGCGCATTCAGATGATGGAGTTGTCATTCTGTTGAGGAGATGAGAGACCTATACTAAGCGACGACTTGTAGGTTTTCGTCACCGAAATTATTTATGCACGATGATGTACGTTGCGGGGCGCTTTATGAGTGTCAGTAGTGGTAGTGATGGCCCCGCAGCATCCGCCACCATTTTCTGGGATACCCTCTATGGAGAAACGTGTGCTACATTAGCTGCGATTTACTTGGCGTTATGTCAACCGTTATCTTTGTGTTGTTCTGTTATCCCTTGTTCTAGGCGACCAACTCTTGTAAGTGCATGGACGCGGCTTCAAGTGAGTCATGTTTAAAAAAAATGAATCATGATAAAGGACGTGAAAACAACCATTGCATGTCTTCGTGGTGTATAGTTACTTCATTTATTTTGGCCAGTACATTTCATTTAAAGCTTTGTAAAGAAAATTTCAAAATTTCATTACTTGTTTTGGACGGTAGTGATGTGGCATAGTCACTGTTAGCCTCGCAAAAATTGGCTGGATGGCTAGTCACTAATGGCTAAATGACTGGCCACCCACTCATCCAAAACACAGTTTTTCCGTGATCCCCAGTATTATTATGGCACGGCCGGCGAGTGGTCTGCCTGAGCATCTCTTACGTTATAACTATTGCGAGCGTTTTTAGAAGCAGCCGTCAATTCAGTGTTTCGAATGAAGGCAATCAGCTGCCGCGCGTACAACTCTTTCTTTCGTTTTTATTAGGACGCTTAGGAATCCTTTTTTGTATACGCTCTTTACAACCTCATGTATTTCATTTTCAGATGATGGTCAAAACCAGTCGCCTAAATCCAGAAAGATCACAAGGGGGGACACACATCTTGCAGGGCGACCATTTTGTTTTGACGGTGTTGTAGGGTTTATTTTCACTTATACAAGAAATGAAAACCATGTCTTGAAATTAGCTTGACAAAAGCAAACATAGGTTCCCAGCTCACGTAATTGCGTTGTTCTATTCTCTTGTGATGCCGATCAATTGGCCGTTAGGTCTCATAGAACTGAGGGGTATCGAGCACCGGTACAGACTACAAAAAATAAAGGCACTGAAAATGTTGGATGCAGTATGCTCAACAGTCAAGTTATTAAAATATTTGATGTTTAAAAGTGAAATTTTGAGGCGGGCCACTTGAAAGAGGTGCCCGCCCCCTTTCTTGAGCACGAGGGGGCAGTACCCCCTTGATCCCGCCCCCGTAATTTACGCCACTGTAGCATTTCGCTGTTGAGAACGCAGGTTCTACTGTTTTTCCCGCACATCGAAATTTTATGGAGTGGGAAATCCTAAAGTGCTTCTAGGTCGTATCTTGCACTTATGTTAAAGAAAAGCAGTGTTTAAAAGCACTTTCCTCTCCTTCACTTAGAATACCTTTCAACCAACCGTGCAGTTTCGGCGCATTGTACCTCCCTGTTCGATATTCGATTCCCATTACTCGCGTGTCATCAGTCTTGTATTGTGTGAAATCACAGGTATAGCTTAGGCCTGAATTCGTGCGAGCTATTGATAAAGTACGAAAAAAAGAGCAACAAAAATAATGGTCTTAAAATAGAAATTTGAAATTTGGCCCCAGGATTTTTAATTTATAGCAAACCTATTCGTCTAAAGAAGCATAATTTGTTTTTATTCTTACTTGATATTTTCCGTTCGCTAGCCACCTTCTATAACTATATATGTCTATCACAAGGTGTTGTTGAAATTTGGTCTCAGAACCTGTTGACGCATAAGATTTTTTTAGGAATACAGGAACTTTATTCTTTATCCTGAGTAAAATGATTCGATAAACACTATTTTTCTATATATCCTGTAAGGCACTTAAAGTCTAAGCTTCCACTCGACCATAAAGATCAAGTGGAAGCCTACACTTCATCGTTACATAAAGTTGCATTTAACCTTTCAAAAGTTAAAAAAACGTGAATTGTGTGTTTCCACGACCGCGTCTAATAACATATACCGCTATCCAGAGCTCTCAAAATAAAATGTTGTACTCCTAGATATTGATAATAATATGCGGTGTTTAACGTTCCAAAACCATCATTTGATTATGAGAGTGGCCGTTGGGAGAGCTCTGGAAATTTCGACCACCTGGGGTTCCTTAGCGTGCACCCAAATCTGAGCACACGGGCCTACAGCATTCTCGCCTCAATCAAAAATGCAGCCACCGCAGCCGGGATTTGATCCCGCGACCTGCGGGTCGGCATCCGAGTGCCTTACCTACTATAAAACCGCGGCGGGAACTGAAGAGCTAAGAAACCCTCAAGGAACTGTGCTTTCAGTGAATAAGTTGGTCATCAAAGCTTGCTGTTACAGCTTGTGACGTTATCACCTTCTCTGTACCAGCAAAGTAGCACTGAGGTTCCTGTAAAAAGGTCAAAAGCATACTTGAGGCGCCTGACATATTGTCTCCCTTGGATGTTTACAAAATGTGCCCGCACACAGGGGCCCCAAGAAATATGGGTGGAACCACGACCTTCAGGCCAATCACGATAGAAAATCCGTCAGTAATGTAGGCCAAATGAAAATCACCATTTCAATCAAGGTGCTTCACGAATCCGGTCCCTGACACGTGACGCACATGTTGTCTATACAGCGCCGTGCAAGATTCCGACGCTGGAGCACGCATACGTGAATCTATCAACACCCGAGTCCCGGCTGGAGCATGGGCGCCGGCTCAGCGTCAGCTGCCACGACCACTACGAGCTGGCCTATAATTCTACGCCCCCCCCCCCCCGATGCAACAACGGATCGTGGACACATCTGCCAATCTGCGCCCCAGGTGAGTTACCAACGACACACGCAAGCTTGTTGCCACTGTACTAAAGGAGAACTGCACCACGGTTCACTACAGAGCTTTTTCGCGCCGCGATATTAATTTCCATGGGTGCGAGTTGGTCGGCACGGCTTTCATATATGTCATTAGTGCAGCTTATCATATTCAGCTGCAGCAGCCGCTTCTATACTGATTGCGCTGCTGCCTACCTTTTCTTGCTCTGGTCTCCATCCTTGTACATATCTCGGGAACCTTCCCCATCGTCAATATTTTGCGCTGCGTCCTCAAAGCAGGAAATAAAATATTACAGGTGATAAATGGGCGAAATAGACGTACTGCTGCACGTTTCCTGTTGGTTTTGCATGTTATTTATGCGATTGCTTCAATCTAACAATCCCAGGCACAACCGAAATGCATTTTTCAACTGCAAAATGCCCACAACTTGACTACAGGGTTAGGGTGAACTTGAAATAGTTTATATTGATTGCATGATGTCTGCACCATTCATCTTTATTTATCAATAAAAATGAAGACGTAGACACAAAACGTTAAAGCTAGCCTGTGTGTTGCCTTTCTGAAAATATTTTTTTGCGTCTCAGTGTTCGTAAGAGTACAAATTCCGCTCATTAATTTTTACAAGGTGCACAGACACACACTGGCATGTAAGGCACCATCAATAAAATTCAATAGAAGTCGCACACAAAATATTGCGGACGAGAACACTTGTCATTCGTAACCGTTCGTGTCTTTTTTAATAGGCTTTCTCTTTTCCTGCGCACTTCTTGGCTAGAAGACAAATACCTCGGAGTTGGTGTAATATATAAACCACCGACAGCGACGGCGTAACAAAGCCACCGACAGAGTAATAAGGCCAAGCAAAACCATCGTTATATAAAATAGCCTAGTGTACTTTAAAATATTGTTCCAGGACAACGGCTTGTATGATTGATATTGTGAATTATCATGTTTTATATCAGAAATGTGATAGACACATTCCAACATATATAATATCCGGAACAACTTTCGAAAATATGCTTGGTACTACACATTTCTAGAGGCGGCGACAGCTAATGGCCCGCGAAAAAAGTTGATGAAAGAGGATTCCAACTGGAGGAAAAGACAACTAACAGCCTTGTATATACGTCAATCGTGAAATAATTAGTCAGCAGATTTAATAGTTATTGTCGATTGACCAGTAACTTGCGGCCGCAATTGCACCATCTGCGTATACAATAAACACTCAGAGTATGTTAAATTCAAAACAATGTCATTAATATATTCACTGTTCTTGGATTGTGAACAAACTTTAGGAAAAAATTACCAGTATCATGTGGTTGAGTTATACTTTCTTTTTGCGCCGGATACTCTCGGGGATGAATACTCTTAGCACAAAAGATTAAATTGAATATAAACTGATCGACAAGATATCACCAATGAACCTGTTAATTAACTACCTTAAGACACATGGTGTGTCATGGGTTGCCCCGTTAATTCATGAAACCTTATGAAATAGCCATGAATTTCGAATTTCATCTGTATCTGAGTTCCGACAAGTTGCAACAAAATGTATTTGCGCTCCAGTAGTTTTTTTTAGTTTCAATGTATCAACAATTAGAAGGTTGCTTGGTTATTAAGAAGTAACTGAAACAACAGTGCATTATTTATGCAAGCTTGCATCAAGAAATTAATCAATCACCTTTTATTTCTTATTGATAAATATTGAAGTAACGAAAAAAAAGCCACAATACTGCGGCTTGACAGAGCTCCGGCACCCTACAATATCCAGCAGCAAAAATAAGCCAAGTACATGAAATGATTGTGGATAATAGAACACATTTGAATTAAATGCACTATTTTATGAAGACGCAAAATATGGCAGGAACTATAAAAACATCAGTCAGCCTTTTTATGAATTAGTATACGTACTAACACATTGATTTGACTTAGAAAGAAAAATTGGCGGGAAAGGAAAGAAAAAAGCGTCATAATTAGAAGTAATGTAACCTATACAAGATCAGTTAGGCAAACAAAAATTGCAAAGGCAAAGGAAAGTACAACAAGAGAGCAAAAAAGCACTACGATCATAGGTAAGTGACATGAAAGTGAAATTCCTTCGAATGAAATCTACGAGTAAGTTTAGATGAGTTATCCAAGCAACGAGCAGTTGTCTTTAGCTCGTGAAATATAGGAGCCTCGGATTATGCGAACCAAGATGGTAAGCGCTATAGGTGAGAAAGTTATTTTCAATGCATATGAGCAAGTCAACTGGAGACTTTAAAAATGAAAAGAAAAAACGCCATGTGGGAACATATTAGGCATACAGAGCATACTGCAACTGATGATCACTATTAGATGTTACTGTGAAACAAAGTCCCATTTTCCTCCGAGAAGATTGGGCGAGAGATGCGTGTTGAAGCCATCTGAGCGGCTATGCCATATTTAGCGTACTTATCTATGAGTGCGGCTAGTTGGATTTATACAGATTGATTTCCATTGTTCGGCGTAATGGCTGGAACCAAGACGTCTTGCTAGGCGAAACGAACTGATGAAGTCTATGTTCTTAGTCTGTATAGTGAGATGACATGTATGGGAAAGACGAAAGGTGTACATGAATTTAACATTAAGCATATCAAATGTTTCAAAATAAGAGGCAGTATGAGTAGCATAGAAAACACTGGAAACGTTGGCTATTACTCAAACCAGTCGCTTTTGGCATATACTAAGTTTTCTTTTTGTTTTCAAATTGTCAGAAGTTGTATTACCCCATAAAAAGTAACAATAATTTAATGTTGACGAAAATGAGCCATTGAATATCAAAGGTTTAGGTTTTTGTATTAATATTTGATGGTTTTTGTAAATTACTGTAGTAACGTAATTTAACGTGTTACACACGTCTTGTACTGCGTGCTTATTCCATGACAATGTTTCCGTAAAAGTAACACCAAAAACTTTAGTCTCGTTACCAGTACTAATTATGTCATTGTCAAGATCCACGTTTTTTGTAGGTTCAATAACGGTTGACCGAATGCGTAAAAAGGTGGCTTCTTTTTTCTGTTGTGGCTAGTTTTCGCAGTTTGACAGAGCTTGCAGAAAAAGTTGTACTGACTTCGAAAGGTGAACATTCAAGGTGGATGTGCCTCGAAATATTTGGGTTTAGGTTTATATATTATAAGGTGTGCAACAAATTATTAGTTTAGAAGTTTATGATACAATATTATTAGTGAGTCAATTATTTGTTCTGATTTACAGTGCGTAATTTGCATCTCTTCAGGTAATCTAGTTCAGTTAACAGAATTGGGCTATATGCTTAAAATGGCGTGCGAAAGTTTTGTTAAATGTCGAGAAAAAAAGGCACTCAACATTTATGAATAATGGAAAATGGAAATATTCTTCCTTCAGGTACGTCTTTATCTACAATTTTAAAGTTTGAAATGGTATCAGAAATAAATCATTTTAGCTATATTGAAAGGTTGCTGATTACGCATTTAAAGTGTGCTTTCTGCGTTGTAGTTAAGTTGAGACAACATTATATTAGGAGCCTCATATCATTTCAAATGGTTTAGGTTTATGCATATTTTATCATCATATCTTTTTTTATAGTTTATAGGTCTTACACATTCTGCAGCAAATCTTCTGGGCCACTATACAGCCATATTACACGTGTACGTCCTTAGAAATGCATTGTTGCTTGGAAAACATATGCTTACCTCTTGATACTGTTTGGCCACTCCAGGGCCTTCCATCATCAATCGGCACACATCATCACCATTGGTACAATACACTCGTGACTTCAAAGGCTTTTGGGCATTCAAGTTAATATCTCTAAGCCAATCCTGACCTGATACTGTCAAAATAAGCAAAATTTGTATTGTTTCGTGTCATGCTGTACTTATATTCGTCTAGTTGGAGCGTTCTCATTTTATGCGGCTGCTGCATGGCTGCACTTCACATTCCGGCGCAGCAGGCGCTGTTGTGCTTGTTACTGACTGCCCGTCAACGTTCATCCCTCATTTGTTGTCTATCGTATAGCTGTGCATTTGTCGTCTATCGTATAATAGCAATACCTTACGCAACATTCACAGTGGGATGCGTTATTTCCGCCACCAGCCAAGCATAGCTGTAAGATCTGCCAGGGTTATACGTCATGCACATTTTTATTTTTTTCAATTACCTCACGTGAGCTTAATCTCAATCCCTATTTTACATTCGCCTCTCCCCATTCCTCCACTGCATATTAACCACCGACAACAGTGTGAATACGCGCGACTCCAGCAAGAAAGCTTCTCTTCGCAAACAACAAAACAGCAAGCGAGTGGACGAAAAAAAAAGTGAGAAAATGCAGGCAAAATATTATTCGCTCGTTCTATAGCGTTCGTGTCTCAATTCAAACTTCTCGGCGTAATGTGACGGAACCAATTTATGCTGAAACGGGTCTGACCATGTTTGTGTGGCGTTTTTTTTTCCTCCACTTGGCGGCTGTTAACATGCGAACAGCTCGATGCAAGAGCCTTCCGGAGCGGCCTGCGCATGGATTCGTGATCGCACCCAAGACGGACCATGGCATGCGGGCACTGTTCCGCTGCACCGACGGATACCAACTGGTGGGGCCCAACGTCACCGTTTGCCAGTTTGGAAATTGGACGCACGAGGCTGTGCCCTTGTGCCGAGAGAGTGAGTAAGACGACAACGAACTAGTGATGGCACTTTGAGCAAGCCGTGGTGTCCACGCTTTCCATTTATCTTTTTTATTTTATCCCAAATCGAGTAAAAAAAGAAAGGTTTGCAGCAGTCACATCTCCGACAACAAGTCGATGTACCTGTGGTCGAAAGATCACTAGCCGTTAAAGCACAGCGTGTACCCGTTGTCTGAAAGGAAAAAAAAACGTCGGGCTGCGTGCCAATCTTACTAACATTTTCGCTAATAAGAATTGTTTTTTATTGGCTGACGATCACGCGCACTCTGCAGCTCTTCTGATCAGACGGGAACTCGCGGCCTGTCTGATCAGAAGTTGTTCACCATGCAGTTGTATCATGGTCAACTATTACGTATGAAACAGAAGCTCATGAAAAGTGTTGTTTTGCTCCAGCAACAAACACATCAAAATTAGCGAGAGCAACCTCACTGGGCAAACGGGAATTACGCACTCTTTGAGGGTTGTTGGTACAAAGTTGCTTTTATTCGGTGAATCAGAAATCAAGTGGTCGTATCCACGCAGGAACGCTTGTTGTTACAGCTAGTTGATTCATACTGTCTTGCTGACACTGAATTGGTGGCCATTTTGCGAAAAACTATGAAATAATCAATAAATAATAATCGGATTGCTAAGTCTTCAATCTAAGCCCACCCACACGTTTACTTACTACACTGTGCGATCAACATATATTCGCGTGGCTTTTTGTGCTAGTCTGTTATTGCACCAAAAGATGTAATAGCACTGTTATACACGGACGAGGAAAAAACAACAGGACTGGTGCTAACTTTCAACTGAATTTTTATTGTCAAAATCAACACTACAAGAAGATCCGTGCACTGAAAATTTCCCAATTACATCTAATGAAAACCTGTCGCGTCTATAGAAGGCTGAATTCATGCAAAAGTTTCTTAAAAGAGTGCACTGTTGTGTACCTATGAGTGCATATAAAAATACGCGAGAGATCGTCGAAGACGGCAAGTGTCGGAGATGGCTATGTCAGCTGCCTTTTGGCTCCGCTGTCCACATGCAAATGATTTTACCTAACCAGTCACGGCAGGTTTTTCATGTGTGGTGATTAAGCTTTTTGCCGTGTACTTGTAGTGTTGCTTGTGACAAAAAACATTCCATTTATGCATTTTGGTTAGCGCTGTGACAACTTTTGAAACATTTATCCACCGCTCACATGCTCATCAATTTTCATCAATTTGTGGTTCACAATCTAACGACGGTCAGTCACTCAGTTCTTTGTTTCTTCGATCACACTGAAATCCCATGCACCGTTTAAAAAGAGTCTCTTAAGCAATAACATTAATGTCGGCATAGACTTCTGGCATGTTGACGTGAATCTCTTTGGCATTTGGTTTTTCAAATGCAGCTCGTGACCTTCCCGATCGACCCTGGCGTTTCGCTTCGATGTTCCATTGGTTTTTCATAGTGCAAAAAAAATCAATTTAGATCTTCTGAAGATATGCAAGGTGCGATCATGTTTATGATTTTCTGGTGTGTGTGTTCCAAATTTATGGCATCAGTACCACAAACCTAAAAATTCCTCGTTACTCGGTGAAATGTTGGTATCCTGAGAGCTTGGCGTGGTGGCCGCGTCAGTGCGAATAAACAGCACAACCTCACATCTATTCTTACGAATTGGTGGCTTATTTTTATATGTGAGCCAAGTGTTATCCTCATAAGTTACTCTATTAGTTTTTTTTTTTACTTCAGCATGTCTCTTCGCTGTAGTTGCAGGAGCTCTGACTGCTGTGCATGTTTCCCTCAAAAGGACCGTTCGGTTTACATCTCTTGCGTCTGCCACTCTCTCAGTAAGAACTAACGTTACCGAAGGCACTTATGGGGAAAGAAGCACAGCCCGTGGCTTTGCCTGTCTCTGCACTATGGCACTATAGCTCCATTAAAGTGTTGCTAGTTCTAAACGGAACGCTGTCAGAGGAGCTCACATGATGCAGGCGCCACATCCAACGTCTTCTGAAAAGCGACCCAGGAGTACCTGCTCAAATGTTCCCAACAGACAGGCACTTGAGACTCGCTTCGTACTCATCGACGTGTTTACACAGCGCTCCGAAGAGACAAATCTAGCGGTGGGGGTCTCCTGAGAGCAACCATTACGAGCGAACACCGCGCTCGAGCTTCAAGAGATCGTCGTTCGCGAGAGTGGTTGCGGGCGCGCGACATCAGTGGCATACGAGCATGTATGGGCATGCTCGTATGCCATACGTATGCCATACGAGCATGTACGAGCATGTTGAATCTGCTCCAATGAGAAGTGGAGCAACATGCGATGTGTAAACGCGCCGTTCTAAAACGCTCCCAGAGTGCTTAGGCACGCACGCAGCAGTCTCTAGAGGAGAGTAGAAAAATACTCATAATATATTATTTCCAGGGCGCGACGCACCCATGCGTAAATCTCTTACACCGACTGTTCAACAGTTTCATTATCGAGTGTCTGACAAGCAAAAGGCGTAAGTGGCCCACGCTGCCACATGCCAGTAGTATAGTAAATCATCAATGCTTCGTTGCTTCTGTTGTCCTGAGATTTACGTTTCCTTGTCCACTTCTATGAAAGTGCACTCAAGATGTATCTTATACAAATTTATATTTCATTCATATACATTATGCGAGCCAATGTTTACGCAGTTGCTGAATTAAAAAGACAACTTACACATATGCAAGCGACCATCGCGTCAGCATCTTCTTTATTTAATTTCACGTAGTGCACTGCTCACGGAACTCAATGAGGCGCCAATTTCAATTGCTCTTTAGGGCAAAAAACTAATCTGGGATGCACACGATCACAAGTATGACACATGTGCAAGCTTCCTCGAAGGACTGCCTTTGGCAAAAGCTTTACACTATATCTAAAGAAGGCCTCTGTGTTTTCAAGTGGCGCACGTGTCGGCCTACGTTCTAATACGTCTGTATTTCTAACGGAAAATTTCGGCACTTGTACTCTAAAGGTGCTTCACGAGAAAGCTCCATATTGAAGACTCTTTTGCGCATAGTTTAAAAGTGTGAGAACGAGAGGATCTCACTTCATCTGAACTTCTTTAGGGAAAAAAGACAACAAGGGTGTTACCAACAGGAACGCTGATGCATCCTCCGATACTTTCACGACGTTTCCGGTTACGCGCAAAGAAAGAAGTTCTCAGCGCTGCATAGAAGCTATGCCGAAGTAATCGGTTTCACTTGAAGCCATTTTTAAGAAACGGTAACGGGAGGTTCTGCAGCTGCCTCTGTCTGTTCACGAAAAACTTGGGACTCTTGAAAGTAATACGTCGAGTGCTCTGTGGTGGATCGCACTCTTGTGCAAAGTAGCGTGAGTTTCTCAATATGTTAAACTGCGGTCTCTGCTTTCAGTATAGCGACCTGAAAATTATTTCTACTACATTCGCTTTGCCGGTCTCCCCCCGTTTCTAAACAATATAGTTTACGAACTTGCGTGAGATAAAAGTCACATTTGTGTCCCAGCAGCTTTTAGAAAGAAGGCATATATTGTTAGTCGTCTACCGAAAGCACACAGTGAGCCGTATCCGAGATAACCAGCAAAAGATGTGCGTCGTAGAATCGTGATCTCACGACACGTGCCTGGCTTCAAGAAATACTCTAACTAGATACCAATTCCCCTTGCGTAGTTTCCTAAGCAAAGGGCATGCAGAAGGCCGCGTCTATTTTACTCCTAATTATTAAGGGTAACCTTCAGGGCGGCCTAATAACTGCGCGGACAGGCGAACATCTTTTCTTTTGGACGGAGCTCATAGAGCCATCTAGCCGTCTCTGCTGGAAATATTCACGCCTACACTCTCGGAGATTTCATTTTGCCTTTAAGGTAGTTCCGATCATGCGTTAATAGTTGCTGCAATCCTGCAGTTCGTTCCAACACAGCTGCATATCTTTACGATAAGGTGTATTCCCCTCCCTCTTTCGTGAGCTCGGAACCGTTGAGACAGACCTACTATGTTACGTGTATGACGCCGTATTTTTGCGAACTTTACAAACCTCTTTTAGCTAACAGCTTCCGTGGCAACCTATTTCTGATTGCTCTAAAAGTACGACTCAACTGTGGGTGAATGGACCTACTCAGATATGCCTGATGTGCGAGTCATGCGGCTTTGAAAAGAGCCATGCTATACACCGAAATTTTTCCGTACCCAGCGCGAAGATTGAAATAGGATGTATGGAAACGACAGTGAAAGTATACCTTTATACTTCATTCCGGGTTCGTTACCATAAATGCAGAGAGGAGAAAAAAGAGTGAAAGACAGAGAGAAGCAGGACTTACAGCAAGGCACTGAAGTTAGGTGAAGAGCAGCTCATCTGGTTTTCAATACCGATGCACTGTGAGGCAGCAGGCGTTCAGGGCAATCGCTTTGGTAGAAGATCCCTCGTCTACAGTAATTTAGGACACATCGGAGACCCTGCGAATCTGCGTTTAACTGTTCAGAGCACACAAGATTTCGTTTCCACATTCCATTTTATTTATAACTGTTTTATAGCTATTTTTGCCAACTGTAACTTATACTATTCGACCTCTGTGTAGTCTTATACACTGATCCTCATATTAGGAAGCTATTGTTACAACACTCTTCGCATGACGTTAATGAGATGCTTAGACCTGATCCCTGCAACGCAGAAGAAAACCCGTCACCTTTTCATTTACTCTTACACGCATTTATGACGTAACACCATATACAAAAACCCGCTTTGGTTCGCTTTTCTTAATTATTTTTAAATCAATGCTACTGTTAGCTCGATTCGTGATTTTTCTACGGTGCGTTGCTATAGAATTCGTGCTGACGCGCTGTCGTCTATCAAGAAAAAAACAGTATTAGAAACAAGCGTAATTAGGAGAGATTTCATGACGTTCACTGGAGATGAGGTATCTTGAAAGCGCTTCTACGTCGCTTTTGTTACACCAGAAAACTTATCAGCGTGCTCGGCGGCAGGGGAATGAAAGTGGTTAGTAAGCCATACTCAGTATACAGCAGGCTCGTCAGCATGCTTACAGAAAATGTGCTCGAGACGACGACTTTGACGAACAATGGGAATGCCAAGTTAGCGATGCGAGTTCGAATAAAGAGAAATATCAGCTCTTCGGGGAAAATCGAAGCCGTAGGCATTCGCGGAGGGGGGCTTAAAAAGAGCGGTGACGCGAGGTGCCAAGGTAAGCGCTGCCGCATACGCGAGAGCTTCACAGCAGGAAGAACTTCGAGAAAAGGTGCGTGCCCGAGTCAGCAGGTACGCGTTCAGACAACTGGACCCGCGAAACCCTTAATCGAACTAGCGGCGCGAGAATTAGAGCGGGTGGCGCATAAGACCCTCAGTTCGAATTGCACTCTCCTCTCTTCCCACCTCGTACTTTCAACTCTTTCTTTTATATCTCTCTCTTCAGTTCGTTTGTTTCTTTCAGTTCTGGCAGTTCGAATCTGGGCTCGCAATCCCAGTTTGTCGCCAGCCAAGCGTTTCATTTCGAGCCACGGGGTGCGCATGACCACACGGAGAGGCTGTGTAGCGGTGCGAAAATGGCAGTAATTGCTCCGCACAACCGCTCTTAGTTTCCTTATTCTTTGTGACTTCCATACCTTAGTTATAGCTGTAGAAATGCGTTATATTTGCCGGCTTCAAATTAGACGTTGTCTGTGGCCATTCTATACCCTATTTATGTGACTTTGTCGTGCAGGTTATGGGCTTTATAGTTTAGTAATCGAGCTGAAAGCTTAAAAGGGCATACGTGACCTTTCGCTGCATCATGCGACAGAAAAACAAGTATTGCTCCAGAAGCTTTCTGGCGACAAGTTGGGTAACATAAACATTTCCATACAGCTCACATGGCTGCCATTCACTCGTTGCTGCTCGTTTTTTTCCTAGTACGTTACAGGGGCGTCTTCTTTCGTGGAGTCGACGCCGCTATCTTTACCGCACCCATTTTCTTGGCTCACCATAATCTGCAACTTTCGTTTCTCCGAGTGTACGTAAGAGTATTGCACTCGTTCTGTCGGTATATGCATCATTAGATCAGCCGTCATTATTTCTTTAAGCGTCTTTCATTGACAAAGCATGCACGTTTAACTTGTCAAGAAATCTTCGACTCAGTCCAGTGGCGAGCTATAGTGACATGGTGATGTGTGAGCTTCACACGCGTAAAATGATCGTCTAATGCTTAACGTGAGCATGTGCAGTGTGCAAAAGCTAGTCATGAACGACGTTTTAACACTCTGAACTAACAAGCAGATGAACCAGCCAGACTACGCTTTACTAGAGCCTTGTTACACTGGAGAGAAAGTGTTTACTCACACATTGCTCGAAGAAACGTCAGCTAGTCGAGCAAAGCCCGAAGAAACACACCTTTCTTTCACCAGGCTTTTACATGGCGCAAAACACCTTTTTTGTGTGACTGACGCTCACATTAGGAGCTCGTGATAAAGGTAAATGGGGTGTATAAATTCAGTTTATTATTATCTGACACCTCTTGTTTTTTCAAAGGGACCCAACTGTCAAGAAAATTTTGGCATGGCAGATTGAGCGCACGTCTGGAGAGAAACAGAGAAAATGCATTTTATAAAACTCGATGGGTTGGTGTGAATGCGCGGAAGAAACTAAGAAATGAGAAGTGAATAATATACAGGATCATGAAGGAAGATGTTGAAGGAGTTACATCATAAAACTTGTTTCTTGGGATGCGTATGTGCATGAAGGGCCTGTTCACGCCCATCTTATCATAACAACCTCGTATCATTTTCAACCTCATGACCTTGCGTGCGCGTGCTCTCCTCTCTGTAGCTCCATCTTTCAAACACCCTCAACCTTGTCCCCTGTCTAGGGTAGCATACCAGTCGCTCTAGACTGGTTAGCATCGCTGCATTGTATTTCCCTCCTGTTCCTTTTTCCTTCTATAGGGTATCTGGCTGAAAGCACATCAGTGGAGGTTCGATTGGCGGCATTATGCAAAATATATTTTCCAAAATTGACCTGAAAGCGAGTCTGTTAGTTTCTGCCAGTCGCAGTGTTTTACCACGACAAAACAGGTAATTGATTCAGTGCAGATGTGATGTCACAGTTGGTGGGGGGGGGGGGGGGCATACTGCTAGCGGTTCTTTTGTGCGCACCCAGACCAGCCTCGTCGCAATTCACGTCCTTTTTACGCTCATCTTAGGGCACATGCTCGAGGCTATATTCCCTTCCCTTCCTTACTTCTCTTAATGCCTCACATCTATAATATATATATTATGGAGTCTTGGTTTGGAAGACCTTTATTAGGCCCGAAGAACCGGCAGCCGACAGCTGAGATGATCGGACCAAGATGATGATGCTTCGCGACAACGATGGGGATGCATGAGCCACACATGATAATGATGATAATGTACCGGTGAAGAGGATGCGTATACTAAATGCCCACATCAATTCCCCCCCCGTGAAAGCGGCCAGCCTGGCCGCGGCAAGTCAAGGGGACAAAGAACGTCGCATGAAGGGCTTCATACGGGAGACATGGACGACCTCTGTAGTTCGATAACGGCGATCTGCTGGGGCTACAAGTGGCGTCACGCGATAATTCACTGGTGAAGTCTCTTCAAGAACTGTGTATGGTCCAATAAACCGAGGCTGAAATTTGTCGCACAAACCAGGTGTGCGAACAGGCGTCAAAAGGAGCACTTCGTCTCCAGGTTGGAAGAATACATCACGATGCGATTCATCATAAACTAGCTTTCTGTCTTCCTGGCGGGCTTCAGTGTTTATACGAGCTCGTTGGCGGCACTGTGCGAGTCGTGAAACGTATTCCTCTGAAGAGGATGGAGATGAATTCACTTGGCAGGTAAAGAAGGAGACGTCCAGGAAAGTAGTAGGGGAGCGTCCATAAACTAGGTAAAATGGCGAGTAGCCGGTTGTTCGCTGAATGGCCGTATTGTAGGCGAAAGTGACGAATGGGAGAACAACGTCCCAGTTTTTGTGGTCTGGTTGAATATAGGCGGCGATCATGTCTGCAAGAGTGCGGTGGAATCGCTCAGTGAGGCCGTTAGTCTGGGGATGATAACTAGAGGCAGTCTTGTGAGTTGTGCCGGAGGCCTGAAGAAGTTCGTTCACTAGTTGTGAAAGGAAGGCCCTTCCACGGTCACTGAGCAACACACGTGGAGCACCATGACGCAGTATAATGGCTCGGAGGATGAAATCGGCAATCTCAGAAGCTGAACCTGTAGTAACGGATGCCGTCTCGGCGTAGCGCGTCAAATGGTCAATGGCTGTTACTATCCACCGGTTTCCAGCAGCACTGACTGGGAGGGGGCCATAAAGATCGACGCCTACAACTTCGAATGGTGTGGCTGGGCACGGAAGAGGCTGTAGTTTACCGGCGGGAGCAGATGTTGGTAGTTTTCTACATTGGCAGGTAGTGCAGGACCCGACGTACCGAGCTACGCTAGTGGTAATGCCTGGCCAATAAAACCGACTTCGAAGGCGATCGTAGGTTTTATGGTAACCAAGGTGACCAGCAGTCGGATGGTCATGAAGTGCCCTGAGGACTTCGGACCGAAGCGATCGGGGTAGAACGGGAACCCAGCGCTGACCGTCAGGATGGTAAATTTTGCGGTACAGCACCGAGTTGTCCAGCTTAAATTGCGAGAGCTGGCGACGGAGCCTTGCATTAGGTGGACGGGAACTGCCAGTGAGGTAGTCTATAATACGTCTACAGTATGGGTCAGCCAACTGTCGAGAAGGAAAATCGTGCGAGTCGTCCGAAGGCAGCTGGTCCATAGAGGCGAGAGAGGAAACCGCCGTAGACGTGGAGTCCGAGGGCGTGTTGTGCAAATTGACGGCTGAAACCCCGAGTGGAGTCGCTGGTAGTGGGCAGCGAGAAAGAGCATCGGCGTCACTATGCTTCCTGCCACACTTGTACACGATCTCAAAATCATATTCTTGGAGGCGTAGAATCCAGCGTCCGAGGCGTCCCGACAAGTTGTTGAGTGTCGAAAGCCAACATAAAGCATGGTGGTCGGTCACAATGGTGAAATGGCGGCCATGCAGGTATGGACGAAATTTCTGTACTGACCAAACGATGGCGAGGCACTCCTGCTCGGTGATCGTGTAGTTCCTCTCGGCTGCAGAGAGGACGCGGCTGGCGTATGCAACGACTCGCTCTCGCGAAGAGTTGTCGCGTTGCAGGAGCACGGCTCCTAAACCGCGGCCGCTAGCGTCTGTGTGCAGGAAGGTCGGTGCATCATCGTGAAAATGAGCAAGTACAGGGTCGGTCGTGAGGGCACTCTTCAACCTGTCGAAAGCTGATTCACATTCCTGAGACCACTGAAAGGGCATACCGGAAGCAAGTAGCTTATGAAGTGGTGCGGCTATGGAGGCAAAGTTTTGTATGAATCGCCGAAAGTAAGAGGCGAGACCAAGGAAACTTCGCAAATCTTTTGGTTTGTCAGGGCGAGGGAAGCGAAGCACTGCAGCAGTTTTATCAGGGTCTGGGCGAATTCCGTCCTTGCTCACAATATGACCGAGTACCTTGATAGATCTGCTGGCGAAATGGCACTTTTTGGTGTTAATTTGAAGACCAGCGCCCGCAAGACAAGTCAGGACCTCGTCCAAGCGTTGCAGATGTTGAGAAAACGTCGATGAAAAGACAACAATGTCATCGAGGTAACATAGGCAAGTTTTCCATTCCAGGCCACGCAGCACGGTGTCAATCATGCGCTCAAAAGTTGCGGGCGCATGATATATATATATATATATATATATATATATATATATATATATATATATATATATATATATATATATATATATATATATTGTTTACCATGACAGGAGGTTTTTCAGTATGAACTGTTTGCATGTCACACCAGTAGCGCAATCCGAACTCTCTGCACGTGCTTCTATGCATGCTATGCCTGCACGCCCGCACTTCCTTTTTGGCAGTTCGCTCCGCTCGTGGCTCGTATACATCCCCGCAATACCGCGGTGTACGGTCGGAACCAGGAATTTCACGTCGGGGAAAGATTTCGTGGTGGCAGCGGTGCATTCTGGTGGTTTGGGTGGTGCTGGCCTTGTTTGGGTCAGCGCAACTTACCCGTGTTCTCCACACCTGTTGGGTACAACCCTTCCATCACGAGTATATATTCTTCCCTTGCCTCACCTCCACGGCACGCTCTTGTTAGACGCGTAACACGTGTCAAGTTAGACACTGCTCTCCCAAGCCGGCGGAGCAGCCTTCTTAATGAGCAACAGTACGCGACAGAGCATTGAACGCCGAAGCGCCATTCGCGAAGGAAAAAGGACGGTCACGATGCCTCGAGGCACCGATCGGCTGAACGCGCGACAGTTGCCTGTTCCTCCCGTTCGCTCTTTCTTCCCCTACATTCCTGCCCCTTGAGTGTTCCAACTCGCTCCCAAGCCTCGACCAGCCACCAAGAGAGAGCCCGGGCCTCAGACTTCGTTAGCTTTATTTAGCTGGGGACTGTAAGAGCGTCAACAAACTGAATCAAAGGTCTATACACAGAAACTACACCATAGAAGCCACACTTCACACCATAGTGGTACCCTGCGGTATAAGATGCCACCTTAACCACAGGAGTGAAGTGTTCTTTCTTTCTTTTTATTTCTTTCTTCCTTCCTTCCTTTGTTTTTTTTGTTTCTTTATGCTGAGAAAGGGGAGCTTTTGATCAGCAACAAGTTCGAGAAGTCATTTCACAACTGTTAACACGATTTCACTGGGTGCATTAGTTTGCCGATCGCACTTACAGTACTTTCTCCTTTTGAATTAGATCATTTTTTAACTATTTTTTGATGTTCTAGGAAGGTTTATCTTCAAAAAAATTGCAAATTTGTAATACGCTTATTTCTTCTCTGTAGATCGTAAAGAATTTATTTATACACGCCTTAAATTAATGACCTCAGGTGTCACAATCACGATCGCGTTTTTCAGAGACGCTATTGCAGTCTATTGTTGAACGCCTCGATGAGGATTTTCTCCGTGAGCACCCTATGCCTAGTACATGAGTGTTTTTGTATTCTGCTTTATTAGAAGGCGGCTGCAATCAAACCTGCGATCTCGTTCACAGCAGAGCAACGTCATATAGCCGTGGAGCTACCGTTTGCCTGAGCTATTGCGACACCAAACAGTTAGTGATGACTATACTTCCAATGCTTTTCTTTCCTACCATAGCACGTCTTTATGGGGATAGATGATTGAAATATTATGCCCACTAATTTGAAGGCGTAGGTAAATTGGCATTTTCGTTACAGTATACTGTAACGAAAAATCACAGCATATCTACAGAGTGAATGATGAGAGTGGGCGAAGCGTCCATCCATCCATCCGTCCATCCGTCCGTCCGTTTGTCTGTCTGTCTGTCAGTTTGTCTGTCTGTCTGTCCGTTTGTCTGTCTGTCTGTCCGTCTGTCTGTCTGTCCCTTTGTGTGTGTGTCCATCTGTCCGTCTGTCTGTCTGTCCGTCTGTCTCTCTGTCTGTCTGTGTGTCCTTGCGTCCGTCCATCCATCTATCCATGCATCTGTTTGTCCGTCTGTATGTGTGTATATATTGTTACGCATGCCTTGGAAGAAAACGAAGATGGGTGAACATGCTGACTGCCCCAAGAGCTGGAGGAAGAAAGAAGACGACGAGACTGCGATCATCAACCTGTTGGCCGCTCCGGCGCTTCTCTTCGCGACCGAATTAAACGGCCCCCTTCAGCCGTATACGTCCTGGTCCTCCTTGTGCGTAACAGATTGGTGGAGGTGCTGGGTAAGACAAGCCCAACGACGGGAGCTTCACTACCTGGACTACGCCGCAGCCGCCGCCTTGCCGGACTCCCGCCTGCGCCGATCGTAATGGCCCAAGATCAGCCATCTAACGCTTCAAGGCCAACTCCAATGGGTTCCGTGCCCTACTACCGAGTCCCGCCAACCTTTGGAGGAAAATCGGGAGAGGATGTCGACGCGTGGCTCGTCCAGTACAAGCGAGTCAGCAAGTCCAACGGCTGGGATGCCGCCGCTCAGCTCAGCAATGCGGTCTTTTGCCTTACGGATACTGCGCTCGTGTGGTACGAAAACCACGAGGACACACTGACGACGTGGGACGTTTTTGTTGCAGAGCTGAAAGCGTGTTTCGGCGACTCGAGTGTCAAAAGGAAGCGGGCAGAGCAGACATTGTCTCAACGCGCGCAGCTTCCGGGTGAGACATGTACCACGTATATAGAGGATGTGCTGAAGCTCTGCAAGGTGGTCAATGATCAGATGTCAGAAGACGACAAAGTAGGGCATTTGCTGAAAGGCATCGCCGAAGATGTATATAATTTTCTAATCGGAAAAGAGCACCTGAGCTCACTGTCCGACGTGATTCGGCATTGCCGAACTTTCGAACAGCTGAAAATGCGCAGGATTGCTCCAAAGTTCGGCCGGCTCACAAATGTTACAACGGTTGCCAGCATCGACACGAGCACCTGCCCAGACCTGTCCTCGACGATACGAGAGATTGTTCGCGAAGAACTTTTTCGCTATAGAGAACAGACGCATTTAGCAGTTGATCACCATTCTGTAAACGACCAACATTCGGTATATGTGCCACGTGAGGCTGTGACTGCGCCGCCGCCTTCTACGACCCCTTGGCAATCGATGGTTAGTGCAGCAGCTGTTGAGTACAGCGCACCCCCACAGCCAAGGAGAGCACCACGGTTGCCAGCTCCTCACCACTCGCCATGACCGACGCCCCCAGCGTCCGCCTTCTTCGCGACGCCCAGTCTATCCCTATGATATACGGAACGAACTGACCCACTCCGCCAGAGAAGACGATGTTCGATTCATCGACGAACAAAGAGAGTTTCGACCTCTCCCAGTTTGTTACTCCTGTGGTGTACCAGGACATATTTCGCGATTTTGCAACCGTCGACGTGTAGCCCCACGGTATGGCTACCCACCACACTTTGCACGGCCTTCCGAACGACTTCGTGATGACCCGTGAGCAACGTACTATGGCCCACCACAACACTTCACACGATCGTCTGATCGACCGTACGATGACCCTAATGCAACACACCTGCTGCCTCGCGACGACTACTGGTCACGCAGCTTCCGGAACCACTCCCCTACATCTGACAGGAGCTTGATGCCTCCACCGCCTCGTGTTCCCCGTTCTCCTTCACCACGGCGCCGCAACACGTCTCCTTTGCCACAGGAAAACTAGCAAGCGCGGCCGATGGAGGTGAGGTCGCCGGAGACGTGCTAATATCAGAAATACCTCCTGTGTCGATGCTCAAGAACAAAGTACGTGTTTTTGTTGACGGTGTGCCTGTGATGGCTTTGGTGGATACGGGGGCAACCATTTCGGTCATGAGTGCGTGTTTTAAAGATACCTTGGGGCGGAAGGTATTATTTAGGTGGAATCAAGCTGCGAAGTTTTGCGGAGTGAGTGGTGAGGCACTGCATCCTGTTGGTGTGTGTCAAGCTAACGTATTTCTCGGAGGCCGTGTTATCCCAACGGAGTTCGTGATTATTCCGCAGGCGACACATGATGTTATTTTGGGTATGGACTTTTTGAGGGAGTGTGGTGCGACTGTCGACTGCCGCACAGGGACAATAGTCTTGAGTGATCACGTTCCGCCAGCACTCTTGGAAAACCCTGTGGATGGTGAGACGGCATTGTGTGTCTGTGGCGACACTATCATACCACCGTTATCAACCGTTCGTGTACCTGTTGGTTGCAGCGACAGCTATTCCGCCAGCTTTGATGCCAACGTAGAACCAGTGTACACCAACTGCATGAAAAAGAATGTGTTGATCCCACATTGTGTGGTGTCGATCAGACGTGGACGCGCTGGTTTATGAACTGTGAATTGCTCTACAGAACCCGTGATGTTACCAGATGGTCTAAAGTTAGCCGTCGTGAGTGGACAACACGAGGCCTTACTGGTGAACGAGCTTACAGATGCGCCGGAAGAGCATCGTAGTCACAGTTTCGAAACGGCTCTTCTGTCAATGGTGAATAAGTCGCTGAGCACGAGTGAACGCCGAACATTGGTCAATGTACTTTCGAAGCACGTCTCTGCATTCGACTTTGCGCAGAAAGACAAAGCGCCCCTAATCCCTGCTTCTCGAACATGTCACACTATCAACACGGGTTCGGCCAATCCGATTAGACAAAAGCCATACCGTGTTTCGCCATCCGAGCGGCGGATTATTAATGAGCAGGTGAACGAAATGATTGAAAACGGTATCATTCAAGAGTCGGTAAGTCCATGGGCAGCTCCAGTAATTCTCGTTAAAAAGAAAGACGGATCCTGGAGATTTTGCGTCGATTATCGCCGATTGAATGCTGTAACAAAAAAGACGTGTACCCACTTCCACGTATTGATGATGCCATAGACTGTCTGCATTCGGCCTCTTACTTTTCCTCTGTAGACTTAAGATCGCGCTACTGGCAAATTCCCATGCATCCTGAAGATAAAGAAAAGACAGCCTTTGTAACACCTGACGGCCTTTTTGAATTCAACGTGATGCCATTTGGACTGTGCAACGCGCCGGCGACGTTCGAGCGATTTATGGACACTGTTCTTCGTGGCTTGAAGTGGAGCATTTGCATGTGCTATCTCGACGACGTCGTCATCTTTGGCCGCACCTTCAGCGAACACAATTCACGTCTGGATACTGTACTGACTTGCATAAGAAACGCTGGCCTTGTTCTTAACTCAAAGAAATGCCACTTCGGAGACCGACAAACCCTTGTTCTCGGGCACCTAGTCGATCAGGAGGGCATCCGTCCAGATCCCCAGAAGACAGCAGCCGTTGAAGCATTCAATGTGCCGCGCTCTGTGAAGGAGCTCCGCAGTTTTTTGGGGCTTTGCTCCTATTTTCGCCGCTTTATACCCAAATTTGCCGATGTCGCGTATCCGCTGACATGTTTGCTACGGAAGAATACTCCCTTCGAGTGGACTCCGGAGTGCGACTCCTCTTTTCGTCAACTGAAGTTCCTCCTGACGTCGCGGCCTCTTCTTCAACACTTCAACCCATCAGCTCCAACCGAACTGCACACGGATGCCAGCGGCATAGGAATTGGTGCCGTCCTAGTTCAACGCTATGGTAACCGCGAGCACGTGATTGCATACGCAAGTCGCTCCTTGAGTAGGCCCGAACAGAATTACACTGACACAGAACAAGAATGCCTCGCGGTAGTATTTGCGATTCAGCGGTTTCGGTCTTACTTATACGGACGCCCTTTTACAGTTGTCACCGACCACCACTCATTGTGTTGGCTCGTCAACCTTCGGGATCCTTGCGGCCGTCTAGCGCGCTGGGCACTTCGGCTCCAAGAGTATAACTTCATAGTCTCGTACAAAAGTGGTCGACGACACGCTGACGCAGATTGCCTTTCGCGCATGCCACTGAGCACTACAGAGTGTGACGCCGATGACCTCGATCACCTCGTAGCTTCTGTGTCACCAAAATTTTCCGACCTCAGTACTTTCAAAGATGAACAGCGAAAGGACACCAGGCTATCATCGCTTTGCACAGCTCCTACGGCATGCCATTTCTGTGTACGCAACGGACTCCTATATAAGAAGAACTTTTCCAGCACTGGTGCACGTTTCCTCCTGGTAGTGCCAGAAACCCTTCGGACAGCGATTTTAGGTGTGATGCACGATGATCCTACGTCCGGACATTTAGGTTCTGCGCGGACGCTTTACCGTGCTAAGGAACGCTTTTATTGGCCAGGAATGCGACAGTCAGTCGAGGCGTATGTGGCCAGCTGAACACAGTGTCAACGCCACAAACGCCCGTCTACTGCTCCGGCTGGTTTTCTACAGCCCTTGCCACCTCCAAGCACACCTTTCCAACAGGTGGGCATTGACCTCATGGGCCCTTTTCCAAAGTCGGCTAAGGGCAATCGCTGGATAATTGTATGTGTCGATTACCTCACGCGCTACTGCGAGACGGCGGCCATACCAACCGCAACTGCCAGCGACGTCTCTGTGTTCCTGCTGCAGCACGTTATCCTCCGACATGGCCCACCTCAGGTGATCATCAGTGATCGTGGGCGACAATTTACGGCAGACATAGTAGAAGAGCTGCTTCGATTGAGTGAGTCCCGCCTTGGTCACTCGTCGCCATACCATCCGCAAACAAATGGGCTCACGGAGCGTACCAACCGAACAATTGTAAACATGCTCTCTGTGTATGTGGCATCTGACCACAAGAACTGGGATGACGTGCTACCATTTATAACGTACGCGTTCAATACCGCTAAGCACGAGACAACAGGCTATAGCCCCTTTTTCTTGATGTACGCACGACCGCCACGGCACACACTCGACACAGTTTTGCCATTCTCGGCGCACGAGAACCTCTCAGTCACCGAAATCCTCTGCCTTGCAGAAGAAGCGCGTCGTATTGCTCGTTTACGCACTTTGGCATCACAGGAAAAATCGAAGGTACGCTATGACGTCCGCCACCGGCCTGTAACTTACCACCCAGGCGACTTAGTGGGGCTGTGGACTCCGGTACGAAGACGCGGGTTATGCCAAAAGTTCTTGGCCACATACGACGGACCGTTTGTCGTTCTCGACAAAATCACGGAAGTCACATACACAATAGCTCGCCTCACGAGAAGTGGTAGAAGAGCCGCTAAAACCCAAGTAGTCCATGTCGCTCGACTGAAGTTGTACACACCAAGGTGAATCGGTTACCTTGCCCGGCGGGCTTCGTCTGCGAGGGGAGGAATGTTACGCATGCCTTGGAAGAAAACGAAGATGGGTGAACATGCTGACTGCCCCAAGAGCTGGAGGAAGAAAGAAGACGACGAGACTGCGATCATCAACCTGTTGGCCGCTCCGGCGCTTCTCTTCGCGACCAAAATAAACGGCCCCTTTCAGCCGTATACGTCCTGGTCCTCCTTGTGCGTAACAATATGTATATCCATGTGTCTGTCTGTCCGGCTGGCCATCTGTCTTTGTGTACGTCTCTCTGTCTGTCTGCCTGTGTGTCTGTCCGTCCGTCTGCCTGTCAGTCCGTCTGTGGGTCCGTGCGTTCGTCCGTTTATCTGTCCGTCCGTCCGTGTGTGCGTCCACCCGTCCATGTGTCCATCCGTACGTGCATGCGTCCATGAGTCTGTCCGTTTGGCTGCCTGTCCTTTTTTTATGTCTGGCGGCAAGCATGAGCCACCAAGGCCCTTCACTCTGTTTCGTCTATGCCCCGCCAGCGAAATGATGAGCACGAGCAGCCGCGCACTCCATGCGCCGCTCTGCTTCGTCCATGCCCCACCAACAATCCACCACGTAAAGCGGCGATCCAGGAGACTGAGAGAGGTGCTCCTTTCTCGCGCAGCAGCCAATCGGAGAGTAGCGTTACAGTGCCATCTAGAATATCCTCACTCAACTGCAGTTTGTGTGTGCTTCTAAAGTGACTGTGTATGCTACCTTTAGGTAGCAGAGTTGCGCATGTCTGTTATCTTGCTCGCTGAGACGTTCAAGTCATGCCAGAAAGCCACCCCTTCCGAATGTAGGAGCCGACGCAGTCCAGCTACAGTCCAGCCACTCCGTGCGTTTTCTCGCTTGCTCATGACGTCGTTGGCACAATTACTTTCGCTTCGAAGGAAAAAAGGAAAACTCGAATAAATAATGGTCACCATAGGACGACATTTTTGTTTTGAATAGCAAAGAAGAAAACCTTGACTTAATTTGTCGAGGATCGTGTACATGATTCGCGACAACTTAAGTTCCGCAAATCGCTCATTCCACGTAGTTTTTCGCTGCTTTACACAATTAAGCAGGTAGCTCGATAAACAATCTCCAGACCTATCCCTCCATGTTTTAGAAATAACGCAAGCAAACGAGAATTTTCGGTATATCTATATGTCGCTGTGGGAGCCGGTCATCGTGGCAACTACGCAGCACTGAGTCATGGCGTTGCCCCGCACAGACACCATTAACACTCACGTTCCCTAAAAACGAACAAAGGACACAATCACGACACCAACGAAAAAGTACTTCCGCACTCAGCGGGATCACCTCGTCGGACTGCTTGGGCGGCGATGGTGGTGGCGCCAGTGGCGTGGTAGTCGCAAGCACTCGCGTGGCCGTAAAGTTGGCTTTTCCTGGATGAATGTTTTTTGCGCACGTATGCGCGCTTGGCGAATGAGAACGCGAGCGGCGAGTTCTATCAGTGGTGTAACTCTGCTACTTAAGGGTAGCATATTGAGTAACTCTATGTACGTCTATGAGACATCGCTACCTATTATACTGTTCGTGGGCTACCGCCTTCTTTTTTGTTTTTCTCGTTTCTTCCGGTTATGCCTGATGCAGGACAACGTTAGACTGAAATGAGTTCCCCCTTAAATACAGAAGATGTAAATAACGCTATGTGCTTTCAGAATGAAACAAACTGTCTTGAGACTGGCATCTTTCGCATGACGTGCTCAAGCGCAAGCTTACCGGCTGAATTTGGTAGGTCATTATCACAGCGCTGATGAAAAACTCCAAACTGACAGTCGTCCCAGCTGTTTGCTTATATCCAATATGTTTCTCTCCAAGTTGTACATCACTGAGCATAAGTTTTACGTCATACAGGTGCGGAAATTGAAGTTTTTTTTTTTATTCTGGCCTTTAGAACAGGAGTACTCAGCGTCCTAACTTATCACGTGGATGACAACAGCCAAGTGATATCATAAGGGTGGTGGGTAAAATATTTGTATACGCTTGGTACACATCTTGTGGACAAACTGAGTAGCTTAACATTGGTGTATGTTTTGTGCATCCCTGACGTGAAGCTTCGCACTGCCAGGCGTAACCATTATTAGGTCATCAAATGGTTTGACCATTGAGCTCTTTTAAGACTTGCCATGTTTATGATGTGTTAATCAAAAGACTTATGATTTGGTTGGGTTGCCACTAATTTCAGGGAAATAGCAAGTCACATTAGGTATATATTCACACTGTGCAAAGAAGCTTTGTAGCTAGGCCGCAACCACAAGTGCAGTTGGAAGTCCTGTCACACTGGACATCTAAAAAAAAGCTGAAAGTGGTTTTTTTACAGGCACCGACCCCTTGATGGCCAACATCGGTCCTAGAAAAAGGAAATATATTGAGGGGCACTCTCAGGCACATCTCAGTGCTCCAAGCTGTCATCAATATATTCAGATAAAAAAGTGGGCACCCTCGGTCGTAAATGAACCACCGGCACAGCGGGTTGACCTACACTGCATGCAGGTGTTTCAAAGGCTGATGCAATGCATCAGACTGCAAGGTCCCAGCACGTTCAGAAAGTACCGCAGTTCCAAATAAGTAAAGACAGCACAATTGCGAGTTTATGTATCATACCACGACGACTTTCACCCTTGGCCCCCTAAAGAAGAAACATATATTTTTTAAATGTTCCTGGTTATTGTAAATGACGCCACAAATTGCATGGCTTACGCAACGTAAGTACCTCTGGTGTCGATGTTTGACAACGATGTAACTTTTTTTAGAAGTATATGATGCCCAACAATATTGTTCTTGTTGCCGATGTCGCCGTGCCGCCTTAGGGGATTTCTATGAAAACAGAAATTGACCATCATGCTGGCAAGCTGCTCGGCCACGTGGCCTCTCGTAAAGCCCACATTTTAGGGATCTCCAGTCAGTCCACTCTCAAAATTTCTCTTACTGCGCATTGTGTCGTCGTCTCGCGAAGCGGTGTCCCGTGATAACGCATGATCGCAACAATAGAAGCCACTGAAAGCGTGTTCAATTACCAAGTGCGCCTGAGTCAGTGGAAAACACGCGATCTTTGGGACGTGTGGAATCCCGTGTAAAGCAGCGCAGATGCACAGCAAAGGGACTAACGGCACCGCTTGCTCTCCCGTGTCTCCCGGTCAGTCTACTGCCCCTTCCCGGGCTCGATCGAGCACGGCCGCGTGCTGCTGGTTGGCAACATGGGAATGTACGACTACCGACCGTACGTCCGGCGCGTGAGCAACAAACGGCAGATCATGTTCGAGTGTCGCCGGGGCTACACCATCCTGCACGGGCCCCCCGGAGCCACCTGCGTGGATGGCCGCTGGAGTCCGTCGGAGCTCCCGCGCTGCGTGCGCGGCTCGCACCCACACGTGCGCCAGATCCGCAGCGCCAGGCGCCGCCGCCGCCGCCTGGCCGCGAGGACGCGACGCGACGCCCACACACGTCGCCGGCGGTGGCGCCGCACGGGGGGTGAGTACTGCCCTGTCGATTCCCACCGCTGACGAGGAGCGCATGCCATGCAAGCTATCCTGATCCAGGGGTAGCCAAGCAAGCACTTTCGAAGAGTCAGAAAAGAGCTTCGCAGGACGAGAGAGGCCTAGTCCGCCTCGGTGGTACAGTGATTACGGTGCTCAGCTGCTGAACTGAAAGTCGAAGGTTTAATTATGGCCGCAGTGGTCGCATTTTGACCGAGGCGAAGTGCTAGATAGCCGTGTACTGTACGATGTCCGTGCACGTTAAAGAACACGAGATGGTCAAAATTTCCGGCGTTATCGCTACACCGTGCCTAAATAATAGCATTGTTTTGGAACGTGTATCTTCAGATATCATTATTAAGATATACATACTTCAGTTGCAAGAAAACATTTTGACTATATTCCGGGCTAGGAAACTACGTTCTCATCTTCAAGGACCACCATTACACACGTTTGTGTTAACTACCAGGTTTCTCAAAAAGCTACGTTACGTAAGTTTACATAAGCATAACTGCTTGATCAAGAAGTCGGTGGTCTAGCAGCACAGTATTCAAGTATAAGAGCTGCAGTTTGTCTACCCCTGTCCTAAATTCTTCATTCTGAATGTGTGTGTGTGTGTGTGTGTGTGTGTGTGTTTTATTAAAAATAATAATGAGCCCTAAATGACTATACATGTGTTTGGTGTAATCGCACATTTGTTCGATACCTGTGCAAGTGAAATGTAATTGAAGCTAAACCCTAACACTGGAAAGCAACATGTGTTCGAATGAGAATAATTGACACTTGTGTCTTCCAAAGACAATCCCTTCACTACTGCGAAGCACATATCTATATGTCCACGAGAACTTCCCCTACGAAAGCACAAGCCAGTGAAAAGTTCAATTGTTTTATGGGGATATCAGGCTCACACTTTTAAGTGATTCAGCCTTTCTACAATATCCTCCGCAAGATGAAGGCAGGGTGGCAACATAACATGAATATTCTTTAGTGTGCACCATCATGACCCACGTTTCAGTATTAAGATAGCTTAAAAACTGTTACATTAACTTTTTTTCTATGAAGACTAGGATATAGAGGGAAAAGCCAATACGACATGAACGCTAATTTTATCAATGAACTCCTTCGCCAAGCTGAGGAACTGCATTATTTTATTGCGAATCATTTTCATCAAAAACACCTGTGACGCCCTGGATGGCGTCTTGCTTTTCCTTGATACGATTCCGGCTTGGACCCGCCTTTCATTCCGGGCCTCAATTTTTAGGAGCCCATTTCAATATTTCACTTTGGCTAATTGCCGATTGCGGGTGTAATCAGAGTTAAAAATCGAATGCCGTAGTACAGAAAACAGGTCTAGTTGGTAATTCATAGTGAAATATCGCGAAAAGAAATTCACGTAGAGACAGCGCGGGCGCACGTGTGGTCTTCTTGCTGCATCTACGTGGTTTTCTTTTTGCACTATTTTGCAATCGAATGCCATTTAGCGGCCCTCTCCCGGGTGAGAGATTCCGGAAACGAAATGGCAAACATAGATGTAATCGTTTAAAACAGATGCGGGAAACGAGGTTCTTGTCGTGGTCCCGCGGCATCACTTTGCGGATAGCACATGCGCCTCCCAATTGTAACAATTGAGTTTCACAAGGCACCAAAAACAGAGAAGTCATTACGAGCCCATTATAGTGTCGGAAAAACTTTCTTGCAATCATTCTTTGCAATCATTCTTTGCAAACCAGGCAGCTATACTATTGAGAAATAAAATCTAAATATTTGTCCAACGGAACAAGCGAAACTATATGTATACATGAAAGCCCTGTGAATGGGTGTCCCGTTGCGTATAAGCCCTACGAGCTCCTAACTAAGAATGGCGCTTTTTTTTCATATTCAGTTATTGAAGATTTACGTAATTCCTAGTATATTTAGAAGGCGAGACATTTTAATTTAGGCAATATACCACAGCTTGTGTTCACAGCACTACTATATTCAGACCCGATGTAGCCATTCTGTTACGCAAGTAACAAAAGCTCGGCATAAGGACTACAGCGCGGCTGCTTAGAAATAAAACACTCCGTTTTGCGTAATGTGAGCAGTTTATATTTGGGCTATAGTTAGTGTGTAATTAGTTCGCATTAAGTAGTGCGATATGGACAAGGACAACAAAAAGAAGCGAATAACATTTATGGTGCTAAGTCACAGTACTTTACTGTGCACACTGAATACTATAAAGTACATGGCAAGCCAGTACAGGCACGGCAAAATAACGCCATGTGAGTGTCATTTGCTTCCTTATGTTGCCCCCGTCCGCAATGCTACGTTTCCTTAGAGCTCAGAAAAAAAAATTAATTATTCGTGTGAATCTAGCTGCCTTCAATGCCTCAGCTGCCTTAACAACAGTGACGAAAACAGCGTTGTTCTATCTTCAGACAGAAATGGTAGGATTGCGATATACCATGCAATTTGTGTGCATCTTTTTAAACTAATGGAATGAAAAAAAGGTCAGGAGCATGAGCGATAATCACTCACGAGAAATGAACCATTCCCAGAATGCTAAACGGGTCTGGTGCTACAATTACTTCATTTATGGCACGACGTTTGCGTGGTAGCTGACCTGGCACAAAACGGTTGTATCTTATATTTCTTGAGAGATATACGGTATGCCAATTCGTGTGACGTGACAGTCATTGCACTGCGGCTGCGGAGTGAGGGGTCCTCCTAGATCTCGCATAGTTCCAGATCTCGCGGCTCTTCTAATGCTCTATATAGAAGTCGACGGGAGCAGAAGAGTCACGATGCCTAATTTTTTGAATGAGCCTTTTTTTGTTATTGTTTCGTCAAGCTGCCCAGCTGTGTCCTGTATGTGAGCAATGAAGCCGACGTCCTCAAAAAATAACTTATAAAATGCCCAACGTTGAAATTTAATGTCGCGAAAGGTACGAATGACCACTGCATAAAGGAAACTTTTAGTTGTCCTTTTCTCACTGCCTTTGGTACGTTCCCTCCCTTCTGTATCATCCTCAGGTCCGTGCAGGCTGGCGCCAAACGTGGGCCCAGGCCAACGGGGCCGCAGCGATGATGGGAAGACGCACAGTGCCAATCCAGTGGGCGGCCGTCGCGGCAGGGAGCTCTGCGGCGCGGGCAACGCCACAGCCAGGTGCGTGCAGGCCGGATGGCAGCCCTCCCGGGAGGAGAGACGTCTCTGCCGCCCACGGCCTCGCCGCCGCCGCGCCCGTAGGTATACACTCGGGGGCAACCTTTGTGGCGCTGCAGTGGTCTGGAACACCGCTTGGCCGTCTCCCTTGCTAAACATGCGCCCCACGCTGCGTTATTGCATCGACCTGTTTTCGTGGATCTAGATTGGGCGGAATCGAACGCGGTGCAAATACGACATGACACCCGTTGCTTCGAAACTGGGCGGCACGTCTGTAAGCTGCCATCCAATGCATATTGGTTAAAGTGCCTTCGTGATGAAAATTTCGATATTGAACAGCCATGAGTTAAACGCTGTGTTCCAATAAAGTGCGATTGGTGGCTACAAAAAAAAAGACGAGTTTAATCGCGTTAGCGAGTTCCGTGTTCCATTAGAGTAATGAAGATGTTCGAGGCGCACCTCTAGCTAGCAAACAAAAGTATGTGTGTGGTCTTTGTTTTCTTTATGTGCACTTTTCTGAAAGTGGGAGAGCCTAAATAGAGCACCAGCGTACAGCTTCACTTGACGATAATAAACGTACGAGCCTTCTCCCATCCGCACACACAAAAAAAATTTGTTAATTTTCTTCTCAAGAAACAAAAGCGCAAGTGATGGACTGCCTTGCGCTACCTGGTCGTTATGCTAGCAATGCATGGGCGATGCCCTCCCGTGGAGTAATGCCACGTGCGCACTCCAGAGCATTTTCTATTTTTTGATTACCGTTAGTGCCTCTTCATCAATACTTCTATTCATAATACATGACTTCAGCCACCTAAACCTTTCGCGCCGCTTTCAGTCATAACACAGGTGTATCACATGTCAACTCGATACTGAATCACGTGCCTTATTGCAACACTTTTCGCACCTGAAAGATGACAGGCTCTAAATTGGCGGTTTTTTAGATCGGCTCGCTGGGTTCTAGACCACTGCACTGTGGCGGTGAAGTGGAAGTTACAAATGTGAGATCGCGCGTTTTGCGTGGCCTTCCTTTACGTATACTGAGCAGTGATGGTTGCAGAGTGGATTGGTCGTGCAGCCGTAACCTTTGCTTCAAAGCCACACAAGGTTGTCCCTGGATATAGACGCGTCCTGCAGTCGAAGCTGTTCGCACGGCTCAATTCCCGCATACGTCTAAATCAAACTAACAATCAGGGCGGATACTACGATCGCCAAAACTATATTATGCACACAGTTCGTGTATAAAATTTACCTAATTTCGTTTCATATTTTTTTTCGGAAAACCACGTCCTCAACGACTGCTAATTTAAATCTTCTTTTTCTTTTTTTGAATCGTGGCCGTATCGTGAGCAGTAATGGCTGCATTAGTTTAAGCTTTCGTAAAACAGACGGTTAAAAAGCACCTGCGCAGGCCTGGTTCGCCTTAGTTTTCTGCGCTTAGTTTAATGTGTGAGACGATGGCTGTATCTCCCAAGTTACACGTAATACAAGCCGGTCGGACACTCACAAGCTGTGCGCACTAAAGCACTCTTTAGCTAATTAACTGTACGCCTTGCCAGGTACTGAGGTATACGCACACAGTGTCCGATGACTAACGAAGCCACAATAAAACCATGCATTGCTTGCTTTTTACACGGAGCGCACGTGCTTTAGTAGTTTGTGAAAGGTACGCAGTTAGCAGGCTCATTAATGTGATTTTACTGTTGAACCATAACGAAAGTTAATAATGTTTCCCGATGAAGGCCACTGAGTGTATGCAAGGGCGCACATGTACTTTTTTTAATTCGTCGGGGTCTGCATGAGCCTGCTTTCGCAAGTCCATTGAGCTCCTAGACGCTCGGGTACTGTAAGAAAATTAACAGTTCTTATTATTCATTCCTGTAACCGTTTAATGAAACTTTGTATTTCATTGTTATTTTGAGAAACCGCTTTGCACCACATCAAGCAGACACTGCTCAGACTGTGGGCCCGCTTTCTTCTTCTTTTTCTTTTTTTATTAGCGGGCTCGACCAAGAGCTACATGATCGAATGACTGATAAAGTAATCAACGGTATATTTTCAAAGTGATGCGTAGTAGTAGGGATCAAAAGCGCTTAGTAGAGCTAATATAAAAGCCCGACCTTGAATAGGAGATCTGTATTTCCAGTGATAGCATGGCGAGAGCTGTTTCATGCGTGTATAAATGGCATGCCGCTATATAGGAAACACAGTCCTCGTTTCTACCCCGATGAACGCTTAAGCACCCACAATGCCGCACAAAGGTGGCATTGTGGGTGCTTCATTATATCACTCAAATCAGACGTTTAGAGGTCGTGAAACAGCCTCGGACAAACAAGCAGTTTTTTTTTTAAACACGAAAGTGTTTTATGCCAAGATTCAACAAGACTTTGATGACATATTTCCGTCACAGAAATGACGTTGAAAGAATGCGCATGATAAGAAGACAGAGAAAAAAGTGTTCCGTCAACAGGATTTGAAACCATGACTTCTGAATCGACAATTGATGTCAGGCACGCTATCAACTTCGCCATGGACACATAATATGCACGCTGTAAAAAATACGCCTCCTAAATCTGCCACCGACTTTTCGCAGCGTTCTTGATAAAGTTCAGTAGTGCATCATGACCGTGGCGTCTGGGATTAGTTCTGTCAACGGGTCGTTTCTAAGTGTCCGTCACATATGGCGTGTTTCCAATAGCAGAAGTGAAATTTAGTCGACGTCTTAACACACATTCTGGTGGCAACATTACAACGAGTGTCAGCGTCTCACATAGCATCCCCCCATACAAAACATAGCTCTGCAACCTCTGAAACGCGCCTTTTTAGCCTAGCTCCACGTTACCAATTTAAGCTCGCCCCGCGAATAATTGTGGCCGGCCAAAGGGAAGACAGGACGCGCGTTGCGTTTCCCTCTGGCCGGACAGCGGTGTTCAATAACTCTATTATGCCGTGAGTAGGGGACCTTAGCCCAAGTTAGGCGTTCATTCAGCCATGCGGTTCTGTCTGTCGCATAACTTTCTGTGGTCCACTCTCACCGTTAACTACTATAGCTACCACAAGCATCTATGACATCATCATCAGCAGCAGCAGCCTGACTACGCCCACTGCCAGACAAAGGCCTCTCCTATGTCCCGCCAGTCAACTCAGTCCTGTGCTTGCTGCTGTCACTCTATACCTGCAAACTTCCTAATCTCATCTGCTCACCTAACTATCTGTCTCCCCCTCACCCGCGTGCCTTCTCTGGGAATCCAGTCAGTTACCCTTAATGACCAGCGGTTGTCCTGTCTACGCGCTACATGCCCGGCTCATGTCCATTAATTCTTCTTGATTTAACTATAATATCCTGAACCCCGGTTTGTTCCCTGACCCACTCTGCTCTTTTCTTGGGTCTTATGATTACGCCTGTCATTTTTCTTTCCATCGCTCAAAGCTGGAGGTGAAGCGGCTGGTGAGGATCAGGTAACATCAGATCTGATGAAAGACAAAGAACAGATTGTGTTATAAAAGCTGATCACCCTGTTTACGAAGTGTCTCGTGAAGGGGAGGGTACCAGAACCTTGAAAAAATGCTAACTATGACCTCAAGAGTTTGTTTGTTCATTAATCATGGACGTCAGTCATCACGATGCATATGTATGATTAAGCTTCAACGTGCATGCATTTACCTTAAACGATGCCGTAGCTGTCAAACACCAAAAAGGGTCAAACACCAATGAACATTGTGTAAGCACCTCTTATTTCAACGTACATTAAATTATTTCAGTAAGAACACGTTTTACTTACGTGTTTTAGACATTCCTATAACAAAGGAATATACGCTTTTTTAGTTTTGTCATGATTTCAATCTCTATGTGGCTGCAGTTTTTTTACACGTAGGGAAATAAGTGTGGGAAATCATCGTAGTTGAAGAACATTTTATTTCTACGAAGAATTCGGAGACAGTCCAGCAGGTGTTTGGGGTGGGCAAACATGTCCGGCACATCATTAGAGCGCTTCAGTATATTGAGTTACCACATTGAAGTGAACAATCCCCAAATACGGTTCACAGTGCAGCTATCATACGCGTAGTTAACGTAGGACTGGGGCAGTAACTGTACACGGTCAAGCATTGCCACCTCCTGAAGCAATCATAGTAGGGTACCACACATTATAATTGCAAAACTATAGGGACGTAGAAGTGCTTGCGAAATTATTACATTGTTATGCTTCCGAACATTGTTACATACCATATTATCAAGCAGTGAAACAAAAAAAACTCTTTCTGAAGTGTGTCGAAGCTCAAGTAACGGACCTCCTTGCGCTATCTGGTCGTTAGGCTAGCAATTAATGCGCGATGCTATATAGCGTGAGTCGTGGAGCATAATCCTAATGACTATAAACGTCGTAAGTTGAATGCCTTGCACCTGGAAAGTAAGTTAATGTTAGAACCAATGTAGCATCATACATTGACATTTGAGCAAAGCCTTTGTTGTTGTCCTTCACCCCGTCCTTTTTTTTTTTATCTAAACCTGTCGGGTCATCATTTCTTAACCCTTATGGACCGTCGCGCGGTAAATCCTCTAGCACTGAGGTAACTAGAACGGATAGGGGTCTAACTCTTGAGTGAACGCTAGATGGGTGCCCCAGCTTTCCTTCCTCAGCCTCACTATGTTCAATCATTATTCATTGTTCTTGCTTTTAGAGCCTGAGATGTTGGTTCGCAAAGAAGTCCGTATTGCTCCGACGTCAGCCGGATGTCACTGCTTTTTCTCAGGCTTCCCTTTTCATTTTCTTGTGCTTCCCTCTACCTTATTGGTAGATTTTCTTGAGGAGGCAGAGCTTTTCGCGGTGATCCAGGACAATGGCAATCGGCAGAACGAAAGCCTCCAAGATGAAGAGGCACAAGGAGGCCATATCGAAATGTTGAACGACGTTTACCCTATAGGAAAATGTAGTGCGCGTTGTGGAACGTATTCTTAAAAGAAAAAGCAGATTCAGTGCTTCGAATAGGTTTTCCTTCAAAACCGGAACGTAACACTGATCACATAAAAACGTACAACTAATTGACATTCACTTTTCACATTCAATAGGCTTTGACCTTCTGGCGCGTGAAGGTGATGTAACTGATTTCAGCGTTGTTTCCGACTTTAATTTAAATTTTACACTTCGTGCAAAGCAGATGAAACGTGAACAACGCTCTCTTGGAACAAATAGTGCTATACGAAGAAAATTCGAGCGTGCAGTTGCATTTAGATGAATGCATACACGGCTTGACTTCGCGTAAAAAAAGTTTTGACACTATGTAATGGCAATATAGTTACTAAATAATAGCGTAGCTGAGTTATAACATGCTATCGCTTTCATAGCAGCGGCCAGCATTACAATGATATAGTACGCTCCATCCAGTCAGCACCATTGACTTGCGCGCATCACTTCGATTTGGTAGCGCTCCGGATGTCCACTGTGATGACTGGACGTTGCGCAATATACCGTTGCTAATGCTTGCCGCTGTTCGGGTTTCACTTAACGCCGATTGTACGTTCTTGTTTGCTCATGGCGCTTAGTTTAATTGTGCAAGACTGTACGTGTCCCACAGAGAATACGTTATTCTAACTTACACTATATATATTTCCAATGTGAGCCCAAGGTGCGTTATACGTATATGTGTATAACCGGGAGCACGCTGCAAATATTGATAGTTCTCTGCCATTCTCGTCTTCTCTCGTGCGCATGGGCAAAATTATGGCGACCCCACTGGATGGCCCTTCTCTGGCTGCTTTTCTATTCATCGCGAAGGGCCCAGTTCCGCGGTCGGAATTAATCGGCTGTTTAGTGCGAGCGAAAAAAAAAAAGTACTGTCGCACGGCGTGTTTTGGCACTCCTCCCTGCCTGGGATTGACAGCAGTGTCATAAATCCCCTCGACACCCCGTGGAAAAAGAATGAAAAACTTTGCTCTTTCTAAAAGCCCTTATTAGCATTTAAGCACTAGAGGCATTCATGGTGATATAGCTATAGATATCGAGATAAAAAAAAATTAAGCCGTGGAGGCGCAAAAAATTCATCCTCAAAATGATCAGGCTTTGTTCGGACGCTGTATAATTGGGCACAAATAAATAACGGTCATTCTTCGCCCCTACCGCGCACGTTTTTGTGCTCGGTTTCTGTCAACGTTTGTGCGTGTCTTCCGCGTTATTACGTCAATGATCACTTGTCTTTGTGGACGGACGTAAAATTAATGTCTCCGCCACTAATTAACGGAGATTTCACCCACGAGTGATCGCGTCGCCTACATTTAGGGCCACTTACTCTATTCTACCTATTCGCTTTTCCTGTTAGTTTGGCTGGCAGCGAGTGATGTATAGCGCGCTGCACTTGGCGCGCTGTTTGTCGGCGTATTTGACGAAGAGCCTTAAGCTGGTACGTGTCAGACGTTTTACGGAGGTTCACGAGCCGAAAAAGCGGGCGGCAGTTCACGACGTCGATGATGATGAAATTAACTTCGTCGTTTTCATTGATTCTCGGCTGAATAATTTCCTACTACACGCTGTTGTTTTTTTACGCCGTGTAATATCGTCAAGCTTCTGCGAAATAATTATGTGAGAGAAATTTCATTTTGCTGACAAGTATAATGGTTTTTGTGCAGTGATATCTGAGATCACTAAACCATTCAAAGCATGAAACATGGTTTTTAATGTACGGCGTTCACTGCTAGTGATTCATTCTCCCGTGTTATTCAGCGGAGCGTGCGGTAACTGCGGCTGCAATAGTATTAAATAAACAAAAGCGGGAAAATTTCAAGCGCAAAGTGGTACATGCTCCTGCATATAAGAAAAAAATTCCACCTCGTTGTCGCGTATTCAGATTTAATTAGATTATATGATGCATGGGTACGGCTTTCCGCGTGGTAGCAGTTGTCAAGGTATGATCTAGGGCTTCAGCTGCTCATTACAGCTCTTTCGCTTCCATTCGTGTTGCATTTTACGCGCAGCCGCTTTCGTGATTATTGGCGCGGAAAAGAAAAACGAGGAATAAAGCTCAGCAAGAAAGGCTGATGTCCTTTCCTTTCTCGCGCGTTTTCAGCTCTCGCAGTGTCTCCATGGGGAAAAATCGTCGCACAGGCGGACGCGCTTGAGATATTCCCTGATATCTTCGGATGAGTGGAAAACAACAAGTCGTGCAAATGTCATGAGTATCTTCGTGATTGCTTCCAATTACCCCGAATGTCCTTGCTAGGTAATTACTATACGTATGCAGCTTTGCTAGCTGACGATATTCTCTGAAGCGGGGTGAGTTATGCGTGAACATTTTATTCCTAATTAGGTTCAAACGAACGATCAGACAGCGGAATGAGTGTGACATGCGAAAAGCAAAGTAATAGAAATAAATCTACTTGTGTATCACACGCGCCGCGACATCATTTCCTGAGTGCACAGTGACTGTGAAAAAATTCTTGCACGTTGGGAGAAGACAACAACTTCTTTGTTTTTTTAGCATAACATTTGCTCTGTACTCGCACGTGAGCAGTCGAAATTACAACTTCTTGTTGTTTTTCGATGATGTCATAACGCATGTAAATTTCTGGCCAACTGCGTATACATAACGTATGAGACACCTTCCGGTTAACTGTAAAGTTACGGTGTTTCCTGTGTTATATTATAAATTAGGAGGTCACAACCTGACGCACATTCTTTCATACTCTCTTCGCAGCATCTGCTTATGAGGAGTTTCTATTTGCGTGCGTGGGTGCAGTGTGTGAGAAACTTATGCAGTTAAAGTGTTACGTACCAAACTCTTACGTTGCCGAAGTTACATTGTGTCATTTCAACCAGTCTCTCCAACCATATGGCCCACTCAAGTAAATTTTACCCAGCGGCGTCAAAGGAAACGGACACGCCAATAATGCTACTCGGGTAGCTCTTGACGGCAAACTTGAGGATGCCATACCACTTTCAAGGTCTGACTCGGCCAGCAGCCTTCGTGGTGACTTGCACAGGAGATAATGCTCTCTTTTTGGTGCCCACCAAGCAGCCAGATCAACCGAACCACTCATCAACACCGCCTGCGCTCTTTGATGTATCCCTGTATGCAAAATGGACTTCACCGAAAAGAGCCCACACTGCTTTGTCAGTTATGGTGAGGTGTGGCATTTGCGAAATCATATTCCTTCCACATTGGGGTGGCCGACAATGCTCTCTGCTATTTCCGTGATTATGAGGAAACGCTACACCACATACTGTGTGACTGTCCGGTCAAAAATGTGCAGAGACAATCACTGGCGTCCATTATAGCGCGCCTTGACAATAGACAAATGTCTGTTGAATCTGTTCTAGCATGTCGTCGACAAAGGACTATGCAGCTGAAGGTCACTAAAGCACTGCTGAAGTTTTTGAGGAAGACGGACATGGTGAAGCAGCTGTGAGAGTGATGTCGCGTTCTACGCCAGATTATTGGATTCTTACTGACTAGGTGCTCGTGCACGTGCTGTGTGGTGGGGTAGCTTTCTGTTCCTTTCCTCTCATTCATTAAATGTTCCCTTTCCGACGTGTAGGGTAGCAAACTGGTTATCCTGAACTGTTTGACCACCCTACCCTTCCTGCTCTTCCATTCTCTTCTCTTCTTGACGCAAGCATAGAGAGAGAGAGAGAGAGAGATACGGACCATGCGCCACGCTATACCTAGATAGCAGGCCCTTGCCCTCGGCTTTGTCATGTCATGCTTCTTGTACCCACAATTCAGGTGTGCTGAAAGCTGTGACGTTAAACTTTCGGTTTCTCAAGCATGGCGTAATCAAGCAGATTGCATAGACCTGCATGCTGGCTAACAGACGATAGCTTAGTGCAGTGAGACATTCGACTGTTAAGCGTGGGGTCATAAGTTTGAAAATCGCGACCGCCAAGTTAATTTTCTCGTGTTTATTGTTGTTTTACATTCATTTTAATCTTAACAATTACCGACACGCAGTTTTGACGAAAGCGAGAGCTTGCACGAACAATGAGTGCGCGCATAGCCCAGGCATCAGGGCAAGTCGCGATCGCGGGACTTGCCTGAAGAGAGCGGTGGATGGAAATGTGTAGTTTCTTTTTGTTTTTGTTTTCGCTCAGTGAGCAGTGAGATGTTTTCTCATAAAAACACTGTTGGAAAGCACCTTCGTTAATGAAGCAACAAAGGTTTTAGGATTATGGCAAACAGTAACAACACGGAGCGCTTTATTTCTGTAAAGTTCATACTACCACCTGTTAAGAGCGAATCGAGGGCATGCTCGCGTGCTGAAGAACACTTAACAAAACTCGAAATACGTACGCGCAAGAGCTGGTGAAGAAGCCGTTCAGTTCAACGGCTGCTAAAACTCTGAATTGACGTAAAAGGTTCAATAACATTCGAACGGGGGAGCGAATGCTTTGTATACGGTCTCCCTACGCGGATAATGAGAGCGGCCGATTACTTCCCATTAAGCCTCGGGGGGAGAATCCGGAATGCGTGCGCACATCGCAGCGTGTGGTGCGCAGCGCGCCTTCAACGGCGTGTTGACGGCAGCTGCACGTGGCTCGTGAGAGCTTGCACTGTGGTCGCGGCTTGATGAAAAGTACTCTCCATGCGACCAAGTGGTGCAGGACGTGGCCGAGGCACGTCCACCGCATCAACGTTGCGCTTAAACGGACGCTTTCATCATCATCATCATCACCATCATCATCATCATCATCATCATCAGCCTGACTACGTCCACTGCAGGACAAAGGCCTCTCCCATGTTCCGCCAGTTAACTCGGTCCTGTATTTGCTGCTGCCAATTTATACCCGCAAATTTCTTAATCTCATCTGCCCAACTAACCTTCCGTCTCCCCGTAACCCGCTTGCCTTCTCTGGGAATACAATTAGTTACTCTTAATGACCAGCGGTTATCCTGTCTACGTGCTACATGCGCGGCCCATGTCCATTTCCTCTTCTTGATTTCAGCTATGATATCCTTAACCCCCATTTATTTCCTAATACACTCTGCTCTCTTCTTGTCTCTTAAGGTTACACCTGCCATTTTCCTTTCCATCGCTCACTGCGTCGTCCTCAACTTAAGCTGAACCCTCTTTGTAAGTCTCCAGGTTTCTGCTCCATAGCTAAGTACCGGCAAGATGCAGCTGTTATATACCTTCCTCTTGAGAGATAGTGGCAATCTACCTGTCATAATTTGAGAGTGCTTGCGAAATTTCCTCCACCCCATTCTTATTCTTCCAGTTAATTCAATCTCGTGGTTTGGCTCCATGGTTATTACCTGCCCTAAGTAAACATAGTCTTTTACAACTTGAAGTGCACTATTACCTATCTCGAAGCGCTGCTCTTTTCCGAGGTTGTTGTACATTACTTTCGTTTTCTGCAGATTATTTTAAGATCCACCTTTCTGCTTTCCTTGTCTAACTCCGTAATCATGAGTTGCAATTCTTCCCCTAGTAGGTCAGAGCGATGGCGTAGTGGTTAGAGCATCCGCCTCGCATGCAAAAGATCCGTGGTTCAAATCCCGGATCTGCGCAGTTCCCAACCGGATAAAAAAATCCGCGTGGTGATGAAACTGCATTAAGAGGCCTGGGTTGCAGCCTTACCGGTAAACACCGCCGGGATCGCACTCCCTCACCAGAGAAGGATTGGCCACCCTCGTGCAGTATCTGGCCACTACCTCCCACATGCATACGTCAAATAACGGACGCTTTAGGAATCTGCAAATTTGATCCGTTTCGAGATACGATGGCTTGAAGCACGCCCGCTGAAAATTTCTGGCATTGCAAAACACTCCAGGCCATGCGACTTGCCACACCCGATAACTTAGGAAGAAACCACATTTAGCAAAATGTATACCTACGAAACGTGGCGTCATGGCTGACTACAGGAGCTCCATCCGTGCATACTCTATGAACATGGGCCTATGTATCTGCATTTTTGAACGTGTGCAACATGGACGTAGCCAGGAGGGAGGTGGGTTCAAATGCATCCCAAATTTTTCAATTTTGTTTGCGTATATATACACGCACCCTACTAACGCACGCGCGAACATACACTAAGATTGTTTGAACTCCCCCCCCCCCCTTCTGAAAAAAAAGATCTTTGACTACGTTCCTGGTAGGGAAAAATAGGTGTGTATTACTCTGTTTTTTTTCTGCTATCCTTCGTTTTCTATTACCTTGCGGCATTACTTCATATGGTCCTTATATATTTTTAGGTGTAAGGAACGTGAGACTTCTGCCTTTCACGGTAGTTAGTTTTTTAACTTTGGTTCAATAACATAACCAACCAAGAATGCTCTAACTGGATTGTGGTGTGTCAGTGAGTGAAATAATGAGATGCAAAAGGAAAAGACTAGTCTATTTCTACCAAATAATCATTCCTTGATACCTACTTTCGTCAATTCTATGATAAGAAATTAATTTCTGGAATAGGTAACAAAGACTAACAGTTCTCCATTTCGTTTTTCACTGTAAACCAAGTGCTGGTGCGTGACAGTGTCGTCCCTGAATTTTTAGCATTGACTGTTAGTTCTACCTGACATTTAAGATTGTCTTGGCTCTCTTTAAATGCTGTTTAGTAGATAGTTGCATATAACAATTAACTAAAAGCCCTGTAGAATATCGTTATAACTCATGACATCACGGTGAGCTTGGGCACCATCCTCACCCTTTTGTTTATTTGTTGGTGCCCCCCGTTTTTATCGAGCCTCTTCGCATTATAAAAAAGTTTTTATGCTTGTTTGTCGCTAACATGGTACAGTAGTTTACTTGTGTAAATTAAGTGGCGAAAATTCTGAAGTGTGTGTGTGTGTGTGTGAGGGAGAGGGAGGACGCAGATCTGTTCATCGTCAAATAGAAACATGGCCGTTGAACTTTCCCCAAGCCGTCATCCACGAACTTCAGCCTACCAAACTCGGTAGTGGCTGTTCAAGTGTATGTTTATGAACCCCGCGTATTTTCAATGCAGTAGTGGAAATCTGAACGAAACTAGACTCGTTCGACTTAGCGTTGTATGCAGTATAGCTGATAGCAGCCTCGTTGTCTGTAGCAGTGTTACGAGGACGAAGTTCATCGATATAAAGCTCACCGAGTGAACAAAGCTGATGAGAGGCCTGCTCACGATGAATTAGGCTGCACACCTGTACACAATTAAGGCCACTTGAGTCCCAGTGGCTCATGACAATTCGCGATGATTGTCCATGACTAAGCGTACAGTCAGTGCGGCTTCGAAAGAAAAAAAAATTCGGGACAACAAAGATGCTATCATTCACTATTTCATGAAGAGTCACGTGGGATTTAAACACGCTTATAGGCCGACCATATCGTGTACGGGTTTTACATTGTGGTCTGTTTTCTGACGCAATGTATTACAGAGCTGCGCTCACTACGGCATTCTTCTCGTCAAACTTTCTTACCATTTACAGCTGGAATATAGGCCGTTGTCAAAAAAGGGGTTATCTGTATTCACAAAGTTTGAAGCCATCTAATAGTGTGCGTTTTGGAAATATGCAGTCGACGTTATTTCGACATACCCGTTTCTAGGCACCAGATGTCCTGGTTTTATGAAATGATTTAGTGTTCGTGCAGTAGAACAGGTGGCTCTCACTGGCCATACTTCGTCGTTCAATCTATAGAGCCATATTACTTGTCTATTCAGCAAGAAACAACGCAACCTGTGCGCGCTTAATCCCGCTCGCTTAGGTGGAGAAAGCTTCGTTTTTGTAAAAGACGCCCACGCGCCAGCTGTTATTTCACGTCTGTTATTTCACGTTCATCTTATTAGCGAGTCTCAATTGTTGAAGCAGCTTTACTATGCTCCGACGCAATTTTTTAATACATCGGCTCACAAGCACGCTTACATCTATAACGCTGCGGTTCATTTGACAACCTTGCTACGAAGACCATATTTTGCAAATTACAATAACAGGCCTTTGAATCAACCCTTTGTTCTTTTCGTGCACGTTAAAATAAAAACATGAATTTCGGAACAACGTTTCGTTCTTCTCGAGACATGATGTTGCAACGAGCCGAAATTGAAGCCTTTCGATTCCGGAAAACGCTTGCGACATTAAACGTCACAATTGCTTTGCAATTCATTTTTTTTTTTGTTCAAGAAGACCTCCCAGATCGGGCACTTGCCATTGATACGAAGACTTTGAAACTGCACATAAACATTGTGGTCGGTTCTCGCTCACGAGAAATTGTACTTAACACATGCGATATCGAGTGATAACTGTGATATATGTTGTTTTTGTTGTTTTTTACTGTTTTACACAACTCCCATGAAATTCTGCTCCGCTGTATCCTCTCTATGTATGTATGCGTCTATATACACGCTGGAAGTTTATATATTTGTTTATTTATTTATTTATTTAATGTGCGCACACAAACACATATTATCCGTATGCATTTCCAGTTTTTTGCACGTTTTTTTTATTATGACCGCAAGAATTAATCGAGCGTTCGTATCACGCTTCATTATATAAACAGCGCCTTTTTTCACGTTTCTGATGCTAAGCGCATAGACGTGGTCTACTGGAATGTCAAAATATTCACACAGAATTCAATCGGAACGTAATAATTCCTGGCCCTGTATCTTGGTGCCTTTAAGAGCACTAGAGGAAAGTGAAGCCAGTCTGCGATGGATCAACATAAAACAATTATTGGAGTGTAGGTATATAGTGCGAAACCCAGAAATATAACGAATACATTTTGTGGTTACAAACTGATAACAAGGGTGCTTGCAGGATGACCTGAGCTTCCCGTGCAGATGAACTTGCTCCGAGATCGCTCAGCGGTCGGTGGCCATGACATGAAGACAGTGCGGAGCGCGTGATACGAGCGTTGATAAAATTGACTACAGGAATGCGCGTGGCGTTGGAAACGCATGTTGAACGTTTGCGACGGTGATAAAAGAAACACCGCGTTTAAAAATGTCAGCGCCGCCACTCAGTAAACATTTTAACAGTGCGACATCAGCGGGATGCCAACTCAACAAGTGCCTCCCACAGCCGTGTTCGTGGGCGTATGTCCTGTTTCGAACAGGTTTTTTCGTTCCTCCTGCAGCATGAAAATTTCCTCGCTTGAAGGCAGCAAGGGCTCACACACAGCCCTCTCATGCTGCTCGTTTCACTTATATCTCCAATAAATATAAGAACAGGTGGTCACCATGGGGCGCTCGCATCATGGCGGCAATGTAGGTGTGATTGTGAACGTCGTGAGCGCAGCGAAATTGAATGCGAGACATCGCAGCCACGTGGTGATATCACTTCTACTTCTGCATGCGTGTGTGCATAGTCAGTGCGATAAAGCTGATAGATTAATCGCGCCACTCGACGTGAGTACGGCTCGTCGGCAAGAGCAATTGTGGGGGCCGTACCCGATCTTCACCGCGGGCGTCTAATCAATCAAACTGATTGACGCGTGAACTGGAATACAAACTCGTTGATTTTGAAAAGCCGCGAGCTAAACTCGTGAGTGTCAAGCGTTTTATGCGGTAAACGCCAAGTGGCAGGGCAGCTTATTTGCGGATAAATAGTTTGGTGAGCTTACACTACTTGTGCAAATCTGGAGCCATAAGGGAGCTTCTGATAACAGCTTCTTGCAGTTTTTTAAGTCGGTCGTCTACTCATGCGTGTGGTCGGCTTCAAAGTGAAGACAGCACCAGCTTTGTCTTAATTTTATTGTACTAATCGACTGAGGCTTAAGAACCATTACAATAAGCTGTCTTGTCCTGATTGATGGGGCTTCAATTAAAAGTCTATCATCTCAGGTGCAATTAGCAAAGCCACGATCAGTATGCAGCTATTAAACGTATTCCTGATTAGCAGGTTCCTAATTGTCATCATATTAGTAAGGGCTAATCAGCATGGTTTTACTTAGCGGGCTCATGATTAACGTATCCTTAATAAGCATAGTTCATAGCGTCACGTTAGTAAGCAAAACACTACCCAACTTAGTCGACTGTCCTTGACGCGATGACTGGTTTTATCATAACCAATGAAACGCAGTGCGCTGAGGGGGAGGGGGGATGAGCCTTTTTTTATATTGTTGGCTCGTTCATAAGGGGGTGTTGCCAGAGCTCAGGAATATCCCGAGTTTCGCGAAACTCGGCCGATCCTGCATATCGCCCCAAGTTTGACAGGCTGTCAACAAAAAGCACAGGTGTAGAAGGGGCACTAAAGGCAAACATTAGGTTAATGTTAATTTCCGAAATAGCTCTCCAAAAACTTTGTGGTGTTACTTTTGTGCCATGGAAGTGCTTATTTAACCCTTTCGGCCCTGGCGTCGTCACTTGACGACACCGCACAACATTTCCCCTATAGTATCTCGGAAACGTAACCAATACTGCTCATTCTTGGGGGCATAGTTCTTAAATGATGTCCACTCTAATTAACACCAATATTGCGGCACATTTGCAGAGGTAGCAGCCGCAAAGAAGAAGTGCGACCGAGGGCTTCCGTGAAGCCGAGGCGCGTAAGTTGAGGCAGGTAAGCGCCCCTTTCGGGACGACGTACCGAAGATGTTTCAGTGAGTATTCGGCTGAAAAGTAAGACGTTGGTTTTCATTTTGAGTAAACCACTGATTGTTAGAAAGAATAACCCATTTTTATTTCATTTTCTAACACTGGGCTCTGATTACCTAATTTGGTGCCACGTTAAATAATCCAAAAATGCTTGTACCATTGGCTAAATTTTTTTCTTTGTGGTCTTCTGAAGTCCTAAGAGCGAGAAAAACGCGTACAAAAGTGTATCCGACCAAAATAAAAAATCCTGGCTGAAAGGGTTAAAAAAATAAAACTCCGATTTAGTAGTCTGCGTAACATTGGCTCATTTCATATCTCCCACCTTAAATTGGTTCGTTTCACGTCACTGTTGCCGTGCACAACATCGCCGGGCTTTACTGCACGGCTACCAACATTAGTAGCAGCAAAGCGAAAGTAGTGGGAGCCACAGCTGCTACAACAGCCACTGAAGAATTTTCTCTCATGGCCTCCCAGATCGCGAGCACGCTTGGTTCAACTGGGTCCCGCTAGATGGCATCATCTGTCCAGTTCAACCAGGTGAAAATGGAACTTTGAACCACTCGCGCAATTCCCCATAGTAGCTCCCGGTGGTTCTTTGCTCTATAAATAAAACAATAAAGAACAAATATAGTTTTGTTACTCGTCCTGGTACACAGAAGGTTCTTTTTTATTGCGATAGCAATTATATGAGCACACTCGGCTGAGTTTCACCATCTAAGTCACGTCCCGGATTCGTAATGTTTGTGCATACTTATAAAATGCACAAAAAATAATTCAGACACCCAAGAGAGATTCGAGCCAGTGACCCCTCGCTTCTCAGCGCACTGCATTCGGCAACTGGGCTACGCCACTCATATCCATATCACTAACGGTGAGCTGCGTATATACACTTAAACCTGGATATAACAAAACTGATGAATTCCAGGAAAATTTTGTTATAAAGGCGATTTTGTTATATGCAGGTTCAGTACGAAAATTCGGAAAGTAAATGCGTAAACTAAACAAACGGGGGGCTGAAGGCAAAGCTAACCCAAAACACTTATTTTACAGTACAAAATCTCCGTTATTATGTGATAGCAATTATATGGACACTCGATGGGTTTTTGCCGTACCACCATGTGCCGTAACAAGTCCTAATTGATAACACGCCCCTGCGCATTGTAGCTTTCACGAGCGGGCATAAGCGCATGAGCGCTGCTGAAGCAGATATCAAATGAGTCACCCCATCTCAATCGCCTAGAAAGTGCATAAGACAGCATCTCCCGTGTGTTACAACTGCCGTCGAATGCTCAAACACAAAGTAAACCACGCGTCTTGAACGAGCATGAAACAACGTGGGGAGGGGATTGCTCGAGTAGCAATAATGAACTTTGATTTCAAGCGATGTCACGATCGCTGGCGCGCTTGCTATCTCGGCGAGTATCAGTGTGGTTTCAACGCGAAGGGACGGCTTGAAAAGAGCACTTCTCCCTGGAGCGATTGTATTTGCTCACACCATTGTTTTGCAGGGGTTAAGCGATATCGCATCCCCGAAATTGGCTGCCAGCCTTACTACTTATAAGACTGCAATTTTTCGCTATCGCGTTCATTGCATTGCATTCAACGCGCACGTCGGGTTGCCAGAACTTATCGGCAAATAACAAAAGCTACCAGCCTGTGAATTCACGGTGTAGGGCAGAAGGGCGTGACGAGTCCAGCTCCAAAGATCCGTCGTTACCATGGTCTCGTAGCTTCCATCAACGCCTAGTCTGACATCCTCTCGGTGTTGACGATACGGTTGTCCGAAATTAAAAAAGTCACAGTTTCGCCACAAGGACGAAGCATTGAATGCTATAGCAACAACTTCGAATGTAACGCTGAGAACGGCAAGCAGATCAAGACGTGCAGGGCGCTGCTCACGCACAAATGACGCACGAGGACGAGAGCGAACTAACAACGTTTACAGCTCGACACTTGACGTGCTGTTTAAACAAAAACAAGGTACGAAACGCTATCGCAGGTACAGATATGAGAGCGAACTAGCAAGTGCCCCAGTTGTTACTTCGCTGAGTTTGAAAAGCGCACTCTTTTCGCAAACGGAGCCTGTCCAGCGAGCGAAGTGATTTTTCTGCGCCCGGCAACAACACGCAATCGTTCCGGTTAAAGTCGGATGCGCGCGATTCTCCCCACCGAAAGATAAGCGTGCTCGTATAAGCACCTACCCACCCCCCCACCACCCCATCCACGGGGCAGGGTACGCGTGAGAGATAAGCGCGCGTCGGCCCATCGTTACCAGCTGGGTGTCGAGTGCGGGCGGCATTTTTAAAGACGATACTCTTTCTTGAAAACCTTCGACGCAAAAATTTTGGTCTGTCTGTCTGTACAATTGTCGGTTTGTCTACAATTAATGGTACCGGGTACTCTCAACGGCACCGCTCGAAACGCCAAACGTCCGACACCGTCCGCAGCGCCCACCAATGTCGCTCAAGATTCAGCGTTGATACTTGCGCGATTGTCAATTAAAAAGCAAATATTGCGCATATCTGACGCACCATAACAACACGTATATATTCTGTATGTGCATCTTTTACTAGAAAAGGCATACATAGGTAATTTTAAGGACCGCAGCAATTATCAAGCTGCGCTGACCATGCAACGCTTGCACGAAAAGGCGAGTGTTTCCAACGCATTGCTGACACGGTGGTGGCACCTACCCGTCGCCTTGCGTTCCACACCTCATCACCTCTGAGATCGGCGCGCACGCCCATCTCAGAGCCACACGCTTCATTTTCCAAGAAAACTGCCAGATAGCGCTCATGTCTCCCGTGTGACGGGACTTGATGAGCTCGTTCACCTCCTCTGCACGCAAGACTGTCGTTTTTCGCCGACATTTGCAGATTAACATGCAGATACGGGGCCATTTTTTTCTTGAGCTATATATATATATATATATATATATATATATATATATATATATATATATGTATATATATATATATATATATATATATATATATATATATATATATATATATATATATATATATATATATACAGATGCGATGAATGGCGGCGGCGATGGCAAAAAGCTATCCGAGACTGTCCATATAATTGCTATTGTAATAAAAAAATTGGCAGATCGCACGTACAGTGGAAATCGATGATATGCGAAACACGAATGAGAAAGGTTGATACGTCGATTTAAAATCACCACAACGTTACGAGGAGAGGTAAATGATGCCGTACATGACTTCCGTTTCATGATTGTCATGTCTGGATGTGTTATTTACCTTCGTCATCTATTCACGTCACGTGATACAAAATTTGCTATATGTGGCCGCGGGCACACTATGAGCGTGGTATGTTCTCATGTTCTTACATGGTACGCGTGTCAAGATTATCATGTTTGACACCAGTCACATACTTTCGTCATTTATTCACGTCACGTAACACCGAATTTGGTGTATGTGGAGCTAGGAAAACTGCCGCAAACGCATCATTAAGGGCCATTATACTCTAATGTAGCGTTGACGCGCGCGCACACTGGGCACAGCGACGCTACGTTATCAAAACGCGAGCACTATATAGTCTGACGCCAGGCGCGACCTGCGCGACCAGCGTCCGTCGACGCGGCCCGACGGCAACCAGCGCGAAATGTGACATGCTGCGTTTCGCGCCGATGCGTTGCCCAGACAACGCTGCGTCTCCATATTTTCGTTACGGAGGGATGCCGGATGCGCTCAAACGCGCATGCGTCAAAGCAACGCAGCGTGGTGCGCGCCGGCCAGTATATAGCAGTACCGGTTCCTGGCGTGGCAACGACAGCGTGACCCGACGAAATGAACGCCGGGGAGCACGCGCACCACGCCATGTCGAAATGTGTTGGCGCATTGACTGTGGTATGTAGTCATGTTCTCACATGACATGCATCATATTATCATGTTTGCACCAGTCACATATCTTCGTCATCCATTGACGTCTCGTAATACCAAATTTGGCACATGTAGAACTAGCGAAATGGCCGCTAGGGCATCATGAGTGTATCATGTAGTCATGTTGTTACGTGACACGCATCTCATGTTTAATCATGTTTTCACCAATATCATACCTTCGGCATCCATTCACGTCCCATAATACTAAATTTGGTACAGGAGAAGCCAGCAAAATGGCCACCAGCGCATCATGAGCGTAGCACGTAGTCATGTTTTTACATGGCACGCATGTCATGACTTTGATGTTAGGGTCAGTCTCTTGTGTTCGCCATGCAATCATGTCATATCATACCAGTTTTGCAATATGCCATGTGAACAAAACCACCGCAAGAGCTGCAGGACCATGAAATGTAAATTATGACATTCATGACATCTCTAAAATTTTCATGTTATGACTAGTTAAATATGTTCTTGATACAATCATGTTATTCCATACTATGTTTAGTATCAATAACAGTATCGAAACGGCCAGGAGACCTAAAAGTCGTAGGCGGCTAGATAGATAGATAGATAGATAGATAGATAGATAGATAGATAGATAGATAGATAGATAGATAGATAGATAGATAGATAGATAGATAGATAGATAGATAGATAGATAGATAGATAGATAGATAGATAGATAGATAGATAGATAGATAGATAGATAGATAGATAGATAGATAGATAGATAGATAGATAGATAGATAGATAGATAGATAGATAGATAGATACGCTAAAAGTCGCCGAAGTTCGCAAAGAAATGCTTCGCATTTAAAAAAGCAACTGTCAACGTCATCAGGGGCCACAACATGTGCGCGCAATGAAACTATGCACGCGCGCACGGCGTCGAAAACGAAGAGCGAACGACACAGACAGGGATACCACGGAAAAGTATTAGGTAAAGCGCCCTCCATATGCAGCGCAGCCCCACAATGTGACGCTAACTAAAAGCGTGGCACTGCCAACACGCAAAAGAAGTTTTCGTTTGTTTGTTTGTTTGTTTGTTTGTTTGTTTGTTTGTTTGTTTGTTTGTTTGTTTGTTTGTTTGTTTGTTTGTTTGTTTGGAGTGAAGAAACGGGGCACACCCGCGCATGCGTCCGCGGCGACGACAATGGCGGCAACGCCGGTTCGTGGGATGAAGGCCCACCTGGCCGCCTCTCGCCTGGTGCGCCGTGCGCGCCGCCGCTTTGCGCTTCGTCAGCGGCGCGGCAGCCGCAGAAGATGCATGCTCGTACCAAAATGACAAAATGCGGAGCAAAATTCCTAGATTGTCCTTGGGGAAAATTCATTATAACAAGGTTGTCTCCCGCTATTACTTTGTCACATAGAGGTCGCAAATACTTGTGATTTTACGGAGCAACGGCGGGGAATAGAAAAACTTCGTTATATTGAGGAATTCGTAAAATGGAAGTTCATTACAAGTGGTTTATCGGCACACCGTTCATAACTGACTTAGTGTCAATGGACTTAGAAGAAGCATTCTTGAACAAAGGGTTTACATTGTTAGGGCAAGCCATACAAGCTTTCCCTAAACATTGACGTGCCCGGTCGCGTGATGAATGGAGGGGTGGGTTCACTTAAGCACATGCAGTTGGATGAAAGAGGCATTGCAAACGTCTCTGGCACCACTTTCACTCTGAAGCAACAGGAAAAATTATCCAACCTTCCTGGTGCCCCAATATCAACGCGTTATTTTCTGCGAAGGGCATGAACAATTATGTGATATACACTAATGCCTTATTTTGCGAGCTAGTACTTACCAAATATGCTGAACTGATTCTATAGAAAGAATTCATCGTGTCGGTAAACATGGGCAACCAAAAGTAAGGGCAGTAATCATAAAATTCATAGATTACTGTGAAAAAGAGAATGTATTGTGTAATTGCAAGAAACTTAAGGGCACTTCTTTTAGTGTCACTAAAGGCTACTCAAAGGAGACAGTCTAACTAAGAAAGAAATTATGGAAACGTTCGGCACCAGACCAAGCTAAAGGGGCAAGAATCTCAATAGTGCACGATAAACTGAAGGTAAACGGACGCATGTTTGTCCGCAACGATAAAAAAAAGGAACGCTGTCTTTTTCAATACCGGAGTGACAAGAAGGATAACAAAGTTAAAGCGACGCCAGTGGCGAGAGCACATGACCAACATGACTTCTTTGACTCAAACAGCTCTGCTGGTAGTTCAAAAAACCAGTCCCACTCATAGCTAAGAATTCTTGTCGAAAATGCTCGTAGTATCGTCAAGAGGAGGAGGAAGAGGAATAAACTTTATTATAAGAAACCAGCAGGTTTAGGTGGCCGGGCCTAAGCCTCCCATGAGGGGACGTCAAGGGCTTGCCTCGACGCCACCTCACGGGCGTGCTGGGTCGCCCAGGTTTGGTCGTAAAGAGCGGGGCTCCGCAGAGCGTCATAAAGCTTCGACGAAAGGGTCGTGGCGTTAGTGTGTCTGTACTGTGCCGGGCACTCCCACAGCATGTGTGGAAGTGTAGCCGAGTGAGTGCCGCAGCACCAGCAGTGGAAGGTTGTGTACACGTCCGGGAATATGAGGTGAAAGCGGGAAGGTGAGGGATACCTGTTTGTTTGAAGCAGACGCAAAGTGGTGGCCTGTGCCCGGTTGAGCTTGGGTTCAGGTAGGGGAAAGGCTCGGCGTCTGATGTAAAAGTTTTTAACCAGATCATTGTAGGTAGTCAGGTTGTCCCTGTTGTCCATCTCGTCTACAGTAGCTCCAGCGCGGTTGACAAAGCCTCGCGCAAGGAAGTGGGTGACCACGTTGAGGTTGGGGAGGCGTGGGTGGACTGGGCTCGCGTGAGTGAGTGTCCATGTCAGGGTGATCATGTTTGCTTTGGAGTGTGGTGCCTGGCAGAGCGTGCGAAGCGCTTGAGGAGAAATGCGGCCTTTGCTGTAGTTAGTGACAGCTGAGCGAGAGTCGCATACGATGGTGTCAAAGGTGGGATCTAGAGTGGCCAGGGCGATGGCCACCTCTTCAGCCGTCTCGGCAGAGGAAGTAGTGACGCTGGTTGCATGGCGTAGGACTCCTTTGCGTGTGGCGACAGCTACAAAACGTGTACCTTGAGGATACTGAGCTGCGTCAACAAACGTGGCGCCAGGTTCGTGGGCAAGGGCTTTTGTGATGGTTCTAGCGCGAGCTTGGCACCGAGCTCTGTTGTACTCAGGATGCATATTTCTAAGAATGGGATGAGCGTGGATGCAGCTGCGGATGTTATGCGGAATTGATTGTTTGGGGACTTGTAGCTGATGATACGTGAAGCCAAGCGTGGAGAGAAAGAACGTCCCAACCCTGCCACGGTGGTCTAGTGGCTAAGGTACTCGGCTGCTGACCCGCAGGTCCCGGGATCAAATCCCGGCTGTAGAGGCTGCATTTCCGATGGAGGCTGAAATGTTGTAGGCCCGTGTACTCAGATTTGGGTGCAGGTTAAAGAACCCCAGGTGGTCAAAATTTTCGGAGCCCTCCACTACGGCGTCTCTCATAATCAAATGGTGGTTTTTGGACGTTCAACCCCACAAATCAATCAATCAATACAACGTCCCGTTTCAGTGAGTGTGAGCCGTTCTAGCTGACTGCATTGTTGGGCTTCGATGAGTTTTGCGAGGTTGCTGTTAACTCCCAGTTGATTGAAAAGTTCAGTGCTGGTGTAGTGCGGGAGGCCAAGTGCTTGCTTGTAGACCTTTCGTATGAGGGTATCGAGCTTATTTTGTTCTGCACGCTACCAGTTCAGATAAGCAGCAACGTAGGTGGTATGACACAGGACAAAAGACTGCACGAGGTGGAGAAGGCTCTCTTCTTGAGACCACTTCTTCGGTTGGATATACGTTTGAGAAGACATAAGGTGTTGTGAGATTGAGCGGAAATCTTGCTGAGAGCCAAACCGTTAGCGTCATTGGCTGATTTAGTGAGACCGAAGACCCGGATACTAGGGACGTGCGGGATAGAGCTGCCATCTTGAAGGTGAAGGGTGATGGTGTCACAGGGTCTTTGCTCATGTAGGTGTTTGGGGGGACGTCCCCACTGAATGGGTTTGTAAAGAAGCAACTCCGACTTAGTCGGTGAACAGCACAGTCCGGTTCTTTAGAGATAGGCCTCAACTGTGTCAATCGCCGTCTGCAGGGCTGTCTCCACTTGACCATCAGTACCTTGGCACGCCTAGATGGTGATGTCGTCACCGTAGATAGTATAGTAGATGTTGTCGACCTGTTTGTAATTGCTGTGCAAGGCCAAGAACGACTAAGTTGTAGAGCATGGGAGAGATGACTGACCCTTGCAGGGTGCCTACACTGCCAAGAGGAATCAGAGCTGATCGTAAATCTCCGACCGAAAGGGTGGCCATACGATCGGAGAGGAAGTCACGAATGTAATTGTAGGCTCGCTCTCCCAGTTGGAGAAGACAAACTTGTTCGAGAATAGCAGCATGGGAAATTTTGTCAAAAGCTTGACTAAGGTCGAGTCTGAGAATAGCTTTTGTGTTACGGGAACGATCGTTTAGAACTTGGTGCTAAAGCTGCAGCATAGTGTCTTGTGCTGACAGGTGAGGTCGAAATTCAATAATGGTGTTGGGATAGATAGAGTTGTCTTCGAGGTGTTTACACGTGCCAGGAAGGCATGTTCCATAACCTTGCCCACGCATGAAGTGAGGGAATTGGGTCTTAGGTTGTTGGAGCTAGATGGTTTGCCGGGCTTTGGAATTGAGATGACTTTTGCAGTTTTCCAGGCAGGCAAAAGGGAGGTTGCGTTCCAGCAACATGGAGGGCCTTTTTAAAGAGAGTGAGGAATTGACACTTTGCTTTGTTCTTGGGGCTATTGTAAACGTTTAAAATAAAGATGCATTCTTTCCGTTTACGGCTGGGAATTATTTCGAGCAACAGGTGTTCGATGTGATCGTCAATAAAGTTACGGAATTAGAATATTTGGTAATGGTACATAGTCCATATGCTGTGCTACTGACAGAAACGTGGTTGCGTAATGAAATACGCAGTGATTGCATTGTTCCTCCAGCGCATAAGCTTTTCAGATGGAACAGAGATACGCAAGGTGGCGCTGCTGCTATCAATGTAAAAATTCCCGTACCAGCTGATGTCATGTTTGTGAAAAAGTATGGTGTAAGATTACTTTCATCAATATAGTCTACATTATTGCCTCAGTATATAGACCACCTACGTCTACGCCTCAGTTTTTAAATTCGCTAAGTGATTTTTTCAGTAACCATGCCAACAGGAACACGAGGTTGATAATAGCCGGAGACTTTAACTTGCCACACATTGACTGGCAAAATATTACGCCAGGTGAGACTGAAATAATTAGTTCTCAAAAGCTTCTGAAAATTAATTTCTGCTATAACCAAGAACATTATTGTGCATGAGCCAAGTAGGGTTACAGGTTCGTGGAAGTCATTATTTGACCTCGTTTTCTTGTCGCAAAATATAACAGACTACGTACTAGACACTTTAGATGGCATATTCGACCACAAACTGTTGTCCTTAGTCATAAAGACTAGTGCATGCAAATTGAAGAAACCGTTCCTTCCGGTAAATGTAAGAGACTTTAAAAAGGCCGATGAAACTTTCATCTTAGATTTTTTTAACATCTCTCATAATAATATGGTGGTTTTTTTTACGTTAAACCCCACACATCAATCAAATCTTAGATTTTTTAGAACAGCAGCTTCACGACTTCGAGTGAGCATCTGGCTTCGAATCTGAATGATTTGTGGGGTTGAACGTTCCAAAACCACAGGAGAGACGCCGTAATGGAGGGCTCCGAAAATTTCAACCACCTGGGGTTTTTTAACGTGCACCCGAATTAGAGCACATAGCCCTACAACATTTCCGCCTCCATTGGCTTCAAATCTGTAGAACAATTGTGGCAGGGATTTAAAAGCAATGTTGCGAATTGCGTTGATCGATATTTTGCTACTCGCATTAAGAAAACGGGTAAACGAAATCCTTGGATAACACGCAGCATTATCTATATGAAACGGCAACTCAAAATACTCAGAAAAAACAAAGATAGAGCGACGGAAGTGGCAGCTATAAATGTGAAGTTGAAAGAAGCCCTGGGAAATTCAAAAAAGAAGTTTTTTGGTCAAACGTTTGTTAACTTCCTTAGGAGTTCGCCATGCAAGTTCTAGCGTTACTTCAGTGAGAGAAAGGAAAGAATTGAGCAGATTGATCACGAGAGGCGTATTTTGAGAAAAGTTGAAGGCGCAGCCAATACTTTTAATTGTTTTGTTTTCATTCTGTTTTCACAATAGACCAACCATGTAAGATTGAGGCATCCGTCAGCACCGACGTAGCCACCGCAATGGGGCCCTTTATTATTAATCGTGAAAATGTTTTTCAGTTACTGCTTGAGCTAGACGCGAAGAAAGATAGATAGATAAATATGTTGGGTTTCACGTCCCAAAGCCACCATATCATTACGAGAGACACCGTAGTGGAGGGCTCCGGAAATTTCGACCACCTGGGGTTCTTTAACGTGCAACAAAATCTGAGCACACGGGCCTACAACATTTCCGCCTCCATCGGAAATGCAGCCGCTGCAGCCGAGATTCGATCCCGCAACCTGCGGGTCAGCAGCCGAGTACCTTAGCCACTAGACCTAGACGCGAAGAAAGGATAATCAAGCAACACAGTTTCTCAAGATATATGCCGCATTGGTTTTGTTTTATTTAGAAATATTATTTGTAAAATCAGTTAAGACGCGATCACTCCAACGAGACTAGCGCAATGCTATTGTAATACAGATTTTTCAAAAAAGGTAACCGTGCATTAGTAAACAATTACCGACCCGTTTCCTTGTCGTCGGCTTGCTGTAAAGTTTATAACATGTAATTGCAAAACACATTTTTAATTTCTTTGAGTTTAATCAATTACTTTGTTCTGACAATTACGGGTTTCAGGATGGTCTTTCAACGGCTACAATTAGCAGAAACGCTCCACGATTTCTATAGGAAGGTCGATGCTTACATGCAGACTTATGTAATTTGCGTGGATTTCAGGAAAGCTTTCGATAAGGTTGCCCACCGTAAGTTACTTTTCAGGCATGAAAGATTAGGTATAAACGAATAGGTTTTGAAATGAATAAAAGCTTATTTATCAATGCATCAAAAGGCTGTAAAAATTGAAAACTATAAATCAAGACCACTACGCGTATACTCAGGCGTACCCCAAAGGGTCTGTTTTATACCAATTCTTTTTCTGACATTTGTAATGATATATGTTCAATAGTTAAGGCGCCTATTATAATGAAACTGTTTGCAGATGACTGCTTGATTTATTCTCCGGTGACTTGTGGAAGAGAGCAAATGAATCTGAACAGGCACTTGTACGCATTGGATTAGTGGGGTAAAAAAGGGGACATGGAAGTAAACTACGGCAAGACAACATTCGCGCATAATCACTCAGGTGGGCGGGAACTGTTATTCAAGTATCACATCGAAAATTAATCTTTAAATAATGCTGCTTGTTTCAAATACCTAGGAGTTACTATTATCTACACACTTCAGTAGCACTCACGTGTAGATAACATCTGTTTTAAGGCGAATAAAAAACTATTCCACAAGAAATAGCTCGAACATGCTACACCTGACGTGAAACTAACTGCTTACAAAACATTCGTAAGACCAGTCTTAGAGTACGCTCGTATTGTCTGGTCACCTCACCTGAAGGTTTTGAAGACTAAAAATGAGGAAATAGGAAATACAAAAATTAGCAGGTCGTTTCGTATGTGGTAAATACTGACGCACACACTCCATCACGGCATTGTTAGAGTCCTGTGAGCTTGAGTCTTTAGAATATCGTAGGCGCAAACAACGCCTCCAATTTTTTTTTAAGAATATAAGCTGGCAAGCAAAAATAAACAATGATTTATCTTTTGAGCCACCTGGAAGGTGATGGGATCGTCTTAATAATAGCAGAGGCATTCAACCCTATTTCGCACACAAGAACGCTTTTCGCCACTTATTTTTTTCAGACGCAATAGAAATTTGGAATAGCTTACCTGATTTGGTTGGGCAGCAGGCGACGTCAATTAACATTAAAGATGCGTTAGACAGTTTTTTATGCAGTGAGAATTGCTAACTTCTGTTGCCAGCATTTGTTTCTCGATTTTTTAATCAGCATAGTCACTGCCCTTTGTTCCTTCTTTTCATGATGATGATTATTTATCTGTTATTCCTATGGGCTAATGAATACTGCTTTACTGTGTGAATAATGTGTATTACTTGACACCCTCTCTGTAATGATCCCAAGCAAGAAGTTGACAGTATCAAGCAAATAAAAAAATAAAAATTGTTGATTTTCGTTAAGCATCAGTGCATGTGACACAGCCGACGCGTCCAGTGCGGTACCAGCGTCCAAAAGAACCATTGTGCTACACCATGGCGACAACAGTGCAATATTTTTTCAATGTTGGCCCTCACCATGAATTAGTACAACTCAATTCTGACAAACTACACAACAGCTTCACAGGGAAGCGCGTCATATGTGCCAAAACAGGTACGAGCAATGGGCGATGCAGTAGAGTTCCGCGCATTCATTTACCCGGCCGTTAACGCCGCCGCAAAAGTTGTTGAATAAAAATCGAGAGCACGGCGCAGAGTTCGAGAGTGATCGCCTATTCCCGGTAACATATAGCTGAAAAATATTACAAAATAGTGGCCATTACTGCCAAATACCTGTTTGGCGACTTCAATTAAGAGCTTTTCAGAGCCCCTTGCTAGTGTTAACCTAATATGACGTCATAATCATCATAATCAGCCTGACTCACTCACTGCCGGGCAGATGCTTCTCTCATGATCCGCCAATCAACCCGGCTTTGTTGTTTTTTTCTGCTCCACGTTACACCTGCGAACTTTCTATTAGAACGTACCTATGAAGACCTGATGCAGCACATCACCTCTGAACATTAAAAAAATTTATAGGTGTGCACGTGTCCAGGGTATGCGTACTTCGCCCGCACATCTTTAACAAATCATGTACACTTTCATCATGAGCAAAAGCAAAGTACGTGGTAGCCCTACAGAATACCCTTCAGTGCAGCGCAGCATGCCGACCAGCATGCTCACCTTCTAAAAAAGAAACGAGGAAAAAAGAAGATGTATAGAATATATAGTTCCAACACAATATTAAATAATTATTGAAGACACGCTTAGAATACTATATCTGTAACATATACGATGAAACGCGTTCATCATATACTGATTTTAATTGCTTATCACACATGTGTGGTCAAAGCAAATTAGGTGATACGTTCCAATTCACGTTATGTATGCAGGTGGAAAAGAGGGAAGATAGGTTTTAGGGCAGTCACAGTATCTATATAGCCATATATGAGCACATAACAGTTTTAAATAAAACTAAATGCCTCTTTTGTTTAAATCACAAGCATTCTAAGCATTCTTCAAGACATATTAGAAAGCAAAAGCTTGTATTAGACAAGCGCTAGACCAATTTGACATAAATTACTCAAACTTTTGGTAAAAATTACACAATAGAAAATTCTGCCAATATTATGAGTTTATTTTTTTATGTTGCAAAAATCGTTGTAGGTCTGAGTACAATAGAATGTAGGTGTTCTGTGTTCACACCCAAACAGACATCGCAGTTCAGCACAGTGTAATGGTTGTAGCGTTTGACTTACACGAAGCTGGCCTGATATTTACGAGATATTACGAGAGTTTTACGTACAAACAAGTGGCGCACTTCAGAGCCACTTGTTACAGGTGAGCTTTGTCTGATTTGTCTGCAAATTGGCCGCAATTTGAAGATATGAAGGGTCGTATCTTTCTGAGCTACAGAGATGCAATTACATTTTTTTTCAAATCTAGCGGGGATTTTTTTTTTTATAGGGACCACTCGAGGCGGCCAGCATTATTCCAGAGCACTGCACAATTGCGTGCCTCACAATAAGCGCTTAATTTCTGCACGTAAAACGTACGCCGAAATTGTACTTTTAAACAGCTTTCTGCAAAAAGTAGAGCCTTGTATTAGTGAAAACTTACTGCCCAGAGTTGTTACATTTTCAATGGATATAAGCGCATAAAATATCATCGGAGTTTGCACACTGTTTATGAGATCAACGGTTTATTTGTCTACATGTATTTAAGTGTGAGCTTCTCATAATATTTATATTAAAGTTCTGATATTAACTTTAAGATATTATAAAATCCGTGCACACTGAAACTTGCATGAATTTCGCGCATACTGTTCACCTAGCTTTGAGCAACTTAAACGTCACTCGTAGCTACAGTTCCCTAAGTATAACAGGACAATTTCGCCTCATTCTTATGCCATACTTATAATGCTCCCGCAGCGCTTGCATAAGTAATTCACTGCAACCACACGAATTACCCTGCAGTATTATTACACGCAAATGATGACGCTTTAGTCAGTCTCGTCAAATAAAAACAACCTCTCTTCTTTAATTTAGCGAGGATTCCAAGGAGACTTACTAAGTTTGCTACATTCATAGCGGAACACGAAGATGTAATGAGGTAAAACAAGTACTCTTTAAAGACACGTTTTGCAAGTGCTCGTAATTTACCTAGAAACGTTAAACGTTCTCAGTAGACCTACTGTCACATTGAAAATCCTACCTTTCCACTGAATTTCAAATAGATGCCGCTTACAGGCTGCACCAATGTCCAGAACACGAAGCAACATTACGGGTAATGTCCGTGTAATGACCTCGGACACTCTATTAATAGGTTTTTCTCGGTGCTCGCAATTAAGTGATACGTTTTTAATGCTTTGTCCATGCATAATTAATCAAATGCGCCTAATTACCAGAAAACTCTATTGCTGGGGTCCATTGAATTATCTCAGGACATTAGGCCACGTTTCTTCATAGTTTTCGTTGTACACATTTGTGAAGACTCGAAACGCTTGTATAAATAAGCACCACTACAAAATCCTATACTTCGCTTTACACGCGTAAAACATCCATCGCCTATCACCCACAACACGTTCATCACTTCAGCCACATCAAAAAAAAAACTTGCCTTGTCCAGTTCCTCTGCCCAATTTTTGAAGGGAAACGCGAAAACCAATTTATTTATATATAGCGCACGACCTTGCGATGAAAACGACTAGTTAAGTGAAGCAGCAAGATGGCAAGTTGGGCCAGTTGAATTACGTTCATAATTGAAAATTTTGTTGAAGCGCTCTAAAAAACGGACGGAAGAAGAGGCTAACAAGGACAGCGTTAGGTGAAGTTCACATGAGCCTGCGCCGTCGTAGTTTTTAGGCACGTAGCCAATTACGTTTTTCACATTTTTCACTTTCGTTTTTCACTATTTTTTTGGTGCTTCGAGTGCTTTTCTAATTATCTGAAGAGTGTTACTGTTACAAAAAGACAAGTGCTTTTGTTAGAAATCTAAACAGGCACGCCACTAGAACTTATATATTCACATCCAGAAACAGTACGATACTCAAACGTTAGACGTTTCCTTTGCATTACATCCTAACATGCCCCGAAATTTTTTTAAGTACAAACTTGGCAAATTGTTTATTTATCGAAACACACACATTGTGTTCTCGATTAATTTTATTACCACTAACAGCCTCGGTTAAGAAAACACGTAGCGCGGCTAGTTGGTTATATGTTCTTACTAAAATTGTACCGCTACGATTGACAAAGACGAGAAGATTAATTAGTGCCCATCCTGTCAAGTACTTATCTCTTTGTCCTGGTATAATGTAGCGCTACAGTTTTAAAGTAACACCTCCACTCTAAAAATTATTATACCAGAGTTGTCCTCCAAAACAGGTGTAATTTAATGACGGCGTTGGACGTACCGCTAGTAAAAGCAGCCGGCAGACACCATGCAGCTGGTGGTGAGGAAAAGGTCTTATCTATCTATCTATCTATCTATCTATCTATCTATCTATCTATCTATCTATCTATCTATCTATCTATCTATCTATCTATCTATCTATCTATCTGTCTGTCTGTCTGTCTGTCTGTCTGTCTGTCTGTCTGTCTGTCTGTCTGTCTGTCTGTCTGTCTGTCTGTCTGTCTGTCTGTCTGTCTGTCTGTCTGTCTAGCCCCCTACGACTTTTAGTTCTCCTGACCGTTTCGAAAATGGTATCGATACCCAAATCGGTATGACATAACATGATGATATGCCGAGCATAAGTGACTAGGCATAACATGAAAATAATGAGATTTATGTCATGAATATCCTGATTTATATTTTATGGTCTCGCAGCTCTTGCGGTGGTTTTGTTCACAATACATATCGCAAAATTAGTATGGTATGACATGACTGCATAGTGAACACAAGCGACAGACCATAACATGAAAATTATCACGTGCGTGTCGCGTAACAACATTGCTACATGCCACAATTATTATGCACTCGCGGCCGTTTCATAGCTTTACATATAACAATTTTGGTTTTACGTGACGAGAACGGACGCCAAAGGTAAATGGCACGTCCAAGCATGATAATCATGACATGCGTGTCATGTGACAACATGACTACATGCCACACTCATGATGCTCTCGCGGCCGTGTCGCTAGCTTCACATATAGCAAATGTAGTATTACGTTACGTGAATGGATGACGCAGGTATGTGACTTGTGCAAACATGATAATCATGAGATGCGTATCATGTAACAACAAGACTACATGCCATGCTCATGACGCGCTCGTGCCCGTTTCGCCTGGCGTCACATATAACAAATTTGGTATTACGGGGCGTAAATGAATGACGAAGATATGTGACTGGAGCAGACATGATGATCATGAGATGCGTGTCATGTAAGAACATTACTACATGCCACGCTCATGACGCACTCGCGGCCGTTTCACTATCTTCATATATAACAAATTTGGTATTACAGGACGTAAATAGATGACGAAGTTATGTGACTGGTGAAGACGTGATAATCATGAGATGCAGGTCATATAACAGCATGACTACATGCCATGCTGATGACGCGCTGGTGGCCGTTTCGCTACCTTCGCATATAACAAATTTGCTTTTACGTGACGCGAACGGACGACGAAGGTAAATAACGCGTCCAAACATGATAACCATAACATGCGTGTCATGTGACAACATGATTACATGCCACACTCATGATACGTTCGCGGCAGTTTCGCTAGCTTCACATATAGCAAATTTAGTACTACGTCACGTGAATGGATGACGAAAGTATGTGACTTGTGCAAACATGATAATCATGAGATTCGTGTCATGTAACAACATGACTACATGCCATGCTCATGACGCGCTCGCAGCCGTTTCGCTAGCTTTACATATAACAAATTTTGTATTATGAGACGCGAACGGATGACGGAAGTATATCACACGTCCAAACATGATAACCATGAAATGCGTGTCATGTGACAACATCCCTACATGCCACACTCATGATACGCTCGCGGCAGTTTCGCTAGCTTCAAATATACAAAATTTGGTATTAAGTGAAGCGAACAGACGACAAAGGTATGTGAATGGTGCAAAGATGATAATTATGAGATGCGTGTCATGTAAGAACATGACTACATGCTAACTCGTGATGCGCTCATGGACATTTTCCTAGCTTCACATACGCCGAATTTGGTAATACGTCCCGTGAATGCACCACAAAAGTGAATGAAACGTCCAAATATGATACTCATCATATGCGTGTCATGTGACGTGACTACAAGTTACGCATATAGCACGCTCGCGGCCGTTTCTCTAGCTTTATATATACCAAATTTCGTATCACGTGACGTGAATAGACGACTAATGTCAGGGACACGTCCAAACATGATGTACATGTCACAAAAATAATGTGTGCTATAACGTAGCCTCGCCTCGTAACGTTGCGCTGATTTTTGAAGTGACAAGTAACGTTGCTCGTTTGTGCTTCGGGTACCATCGATTCCCACTGTTCGTGGGATCTTCCCTTTTTTTTGTAGGTGAACTCCACAGTAGTAGCAAGTAACGACTTGCTGTGGTAAAGCAGCCCGTATGCGTGTGGTATGTATTGAAAATATGCTGCGCAATGGCGCAACGTATTTTCACTTCATATCAGAATCAGTTTTCGCCGCGCCCCCAGATTTTACAATCTTCACGACACCTGTGGAGTGCGAATTTTAATTCCTAGGCAAAAAGGGGCATCTTATTCAGCATCATATGTTTTGCTGTGAAGATGTCCCTCATGCATATTCTCCTCAAAACACCTTTTTTTTTGCGATTTTAAAACACGCGTGCATTTTGTTCATATACTCCCGCGACTTACGCAGCGCCATCAGGCCTCTCAGGCTTTTTCATAATATTATTTTCGTTACTTAACTCTTTCGCTTATTTTTCTTTCATATTTTCAGTGGTACTTCGCTTTTTATATAGATATTTAAAACTAAAACAACTGGTTTTTCTGAAATAAAACTACAAAAAGTTAGCAAAATTATTGTTGGACAGCGAGCACTGCAAACATGCTGTCGTCTTCCAGTTATTCTTGCTTTCTAATATGCAATGCTACATGCCGCTACACTCCGAACACAATCGTCACGTCCGTTATCAACACATGTTGCAGCCAAGAAATACGTGCGACAAGCGCCTTAAGTTGTTACGTTTCAAATATAGCACCAGAACAAAGCCAAATGCTGTGTAATGTAATTTGCTCATACAAATAATGTTCTTCGACAACAATAACACTCATTTTTGTAATATTCTTTAACAAAACAATTTGCTGTTGCTAAATTAAGACGGGATCCAGTGAGAGATTCTTGAAATGAATGGTGATGTTCTGGGCGCAAAACATGGTCAATGCATGCACATGAAAAATATTCTCTGTGTAGAGACCATGCTTCATCATTAAAAGGTCCCGCCATCTATATCACGGCTCTTTCAAACGGCGGGATCTTTATATTTCTTCTGTATATATCTTCAAGGCATCACTTAAACGCTGCGTTTTCTCCGTGCAGTGATTCCATATTTCCTCATAATGGGCGCAATGAGCGTCATTGATATGGTATACATTACTTTGTTCGGGGTTCCTTCTACTGGTCTGCAATGATTTTACGACCAATAAATAATATATATCACGACATGTTCCCGTGCTTAGAGACAAACCAACATTTACAAAACCACCCTGTTGCTTTGAGAGGTGCCCGACCATATATACAATCACTTTTAAAAGCTCTGGGATCGTATTATGTTATCTTTCCTGTCTTCATGCAGCGCAGAACTCTCATGCTGTGTAAGCATAGGAACTTCAAATTTTTAACGTATCTAGGGACGTAAGCATGTAGCACGTTTATGAACCAGCAAAGGTCTTATATTTTTATTGTGCCTCCCACCCATTTCTCGAGGATACCGGAAACATTGAACTATTTGGGATTATAGGCGCAGGAGACATCATCTTCATCTGACCCCGTGTCTTACACATGAAAAATTGTCTGCGAAAGAAGAAATGTTTGTAATCTAATAAATTATTGCGGCCAGTGCTTACTGCAACATTCTCATTGCCGCGGCTATCATTTTGCGTTTAGAGTTTAAGCGCTGCTTGTCATTGGCTATAGCTTACTGTAATGCTCCTAACCTCGCTGATAGGCAGTACTACATACTTGTTTTCTATAGAAACTGTTCTAATAAGTACTAATGGTGGATTCTTCTATTTGTCTTTTGAAGCAATTTCAGACTCAATAAACCTAAAGGCGAAGTACCGAAGGCTTATACGATGTTAGTGCACGTTAAATAACGCCAGATGGTCGAAATTTGCTGCTCTCTGCCCTAAGGCGTCTCTCATAAACAGATCGTAGTTTTGGAATGCAAAACACCAGATATTGTTCTATTATATATGTACAATCGGCAGCACCAGTGACATTATTGCCAACACCCCAGCGATATTATCGAAGATTGGAAATGATATTTTTTTACAAAAGATTCGTTATCTAGTTCATCGATTCTCGGCATCGACTGGTCTTCGAAATGTTTTCGTAGTCACACACGTTCCACATCTTCACACTAACGTGAAATTTCTGCGAAAAGTTTTTTCCTGCAACTAAGGGACATTTTAAACCGGTGCCCAGTGAGGCAAAAGTGAGGCCCCCACCACATGTTAGCGCAATATTTTCGCACAAATGACACAATGTTTCGTATGAGACAAACACTTTTTTATTACTTGCCTGTACTGTAGAAGCTCGGTCTGTGCGACATCTATAAGCGCCTAACCAGTCCAGCGCGTACGCCCGCATCTAAAACCCTCACAGCAGTGGTGGGATGTATAGTACACAACTACGCCGGCCTACGTTCCAGCTCCGTACGGGTTCAGCACTAATGAAGGGAGACGCGAACCCTGCTTCTTCTCGGCGTCCCACGCGTCCTGAGAAATGCGCGTGTTTAAGGTAACCCTCGCGGAACGTCTTGCGTGGCTCTATAGTGAACGAAGAATAGGAGAACCTAAACTCTCTAGTTTCTGGTGGCTGTTATCTGCTCTCTTTCAGTCTTGAGCCTAACGCGCAGACGAAATATAGTTCTCTAATTTCTAGCCGAAACAGTACAGTTGAAGATTTATTGTAGAGGTGGAAGCGTCGGAGGAGAGCTTTCGCTCGAGTCCGCTCATCATTCATGCCTACGGGAGCGTAAGGAGCTTCGCGAGTCCATCGTTCTACTTGCGAGTTGCGCCTTTATGTTTTCCTGCTTTTTTTCAATAAGTGAATGAACGAGTATGTTTCACTTGCAACCATGCAGTCGCTCTTTAACAGCGAGCCAATGGCGTTTGCACGTGAGGCTATCACATCCGGGCTCCTCATACAAACAGCTCAGACTTTATGGTACCAGGCAGACCTGATTTTTGAGAAAACCTCAACGTTGCGCCCACTAAATCCCACTAAAGTACTTGCGACGTTCTGCTTCGAAATCAAGAAAGCAAGGATGAATTACGTCTAAAGAATTCGCGTTCCTATAGCCTGTGATAGCGTCGTTACGCATTGATTATCATCATGTTCATTATCATAGTGATCACTATTTCTCCACCACACAAATTAAGCATCATGTCTGCAGCGTGGAAGCCTCGTGTTGTCGTAGTGTCATCATCGTTTCGTAACCGTTGTCGCCATTCTGGCATCATCGCCGCGTATAACGTTTTTGATAAAGAGGTGCAGTTAAACAAGGTCACAAAAACAACACACACACGCACTGAAGCACTCGTGTGTGTGTATTTTTCATGTGTGTGTGATTGACTCTTGTTTAGGTGTGCTACTTCATCGGTATCGCGGTTGGACAACTAGCCCGTCAGTATCTATTAAGTAAATTCGTATGATATTTGTTGATCACCACCATATATTATTCTTAAGTTTTTGTCCTTTTTTTGTTTATTTCTACTAGTATTAGGGTGTCGGTTTCAGGGCCTCTCTACCGCAATCAACCCTATTTGGCCATCTTTTTACCCTTTCTTTTCTTTGCTTTCAATAAGGCATGAGTACTACAGCCACAGCGACGTGCGAGATTAAGAGACTAGATTTCGTGCACTTGAATGCGGCCTGACTGAATACTCTTGATTTTGATTATTGGTCGATACTGAGAAAATTTAGCAAGCATCACACTCAATTTAATGTTGCCATTCCTTCTACTAGTTCGTACTTTTCTGACTCCGTTGGGTTAGCTTTTCTCGTTAAGCTTCAACAAGATGAAGCAAAAGATTGGCGGCAGTTTAGCGCGAGGCACTGACAACAACCACAGCACGTCTATTACGTTGTGATAGGCGTGCCTATCACATGATCTTGCGGCACTACGCCGTGCAGCACGCGTGCGTCTCGGGTGCTGATTGGCTGTGGCCAAATCGGCCAACTTTTCCGCGTGGATAAAATTGGTCCTGGCGCGACCCCGAGAAGCGGTTGCGGATTTTTCGCTTTGGCGTATAATCTGCGTCCGCTTTCCAGATACGCACTCAGTGGGAACGCACTTTATAGAAGCGGAGCCAACACGCACTGCAACAAAAACTGGTTTTTAACCAGCCTGACGTCTGCATCTCAAGATTGGGTGAAAGTTATGTTTATTACCTTCTCATAAAATTAGAAAGCCAGCCCTGCAACCACTACTGACGTTGTTTGCACCAATATTTTCTTGCACATAGGGTCTTTTCCAAAAGATTTTCAAGACCTGGCTTGGCTATATTCTAGAATACTTAGTAGCCACTAAGAATGCCTGGGTGTGGCTCTTTTTGGTATCCTGAATTCTATTATCTGCTTGTCACGGGTCACCATGGCTGATGCCCCATTTTCTCGACGCGTACCCGTTGAAGTTACCAATGTCTGTTCTCACTGTGTTTCGGTAGATCATGAACTGTGTCAGCCCACCTCAGTGAAATAGAGGCTACAATACTCGGCTGTTGACCCGAAGGTCACGGGCTCAAACCTGGACGCGGCGGTCGATGGAGTCGAAAGGGTAGAAAACCACGTACCATTCGATTCCAGTGCGCGTTGAGAACGCCAGATAGTCAAAATTTCTAGAGCCCTCTACTACGGCGTCTCTAATAATCATATCTTGGTTTTGGGACGTATTATTGTTAGTAATTGCCTTTGGTATGGGGTTGCCTTCACAAAAGCGTATAGAACCCTCATCGGATTGACCGACAATGCGGAATGCGACGTCTGCTGCGCCAAAGAAGACATGGACCATCTGATATGCCATTGCCCTCGATTTGGCTCCGAAAGACAGAAGCTTTCGGACGCATTGCAACAATTGGACGATCGGCCACTCTCTATGCAGATGCTACTGGGACACCGTCCTCGCCTTTCGTCGGCTCAGAAAGTAGTCAAAGCTGTCTTGTGCTTTTTGAGGACTACAGGCCTATGTGACAACCCTTAACTTTTGCGTAGTGCCACCGCTGCATACGTGGCAGCCGATTGACTGACAATCCTCTTTTTTTTCTCTTTCTCTTTCTCTTCTCTTTCCCCTCTCTGTCATCTTTATGCCCCCTTCCCATTCCCCCAACGTAGGGTAGAAAACCGGGCATGTGCCAGGTTAACCTCCCTGCCTTCTCTCTTGTTGTTCATCCCCCCCCCCCTTATAATTATATAAACTATGAATCATATGTGGCTCATTCACGTATTTCACAACCCTTCCATGTGCCACACATGGCTGTAGCAAAAGGTTTCATGACGTACACGCTCAGATTTTTGTGCTACAGATGTTACAATTATCAGGTATTTCGTCATATTCTTGTAACCGCCTACGCTAATATAGGTTGATACCAATTAGCTTAAGAAGGCGACCATGAAAGCTCCTATTTTAGGTCCGGCGTCTTGATAGATATAGACACGTAGATAGAAACGCTGAAAGTGTCTTTGGTTCGCGAAGAAATGTTTCACATTGAAACTATAAATTTAAATGGGGTTATTAGATTTCAGCTCGTCACATTGAGCTTCAGCTATGGTGTGCATCGGCAACGTAACCTGCACTCATTGTCGCTACCATTTTCCGTAATTTCACGCACTTGGCCTGTTTCAAGCAAGCGGCAACCCTTGTCTAAAGGAAACGATAACGCATATGCCAGCTGGTCAAGCCTTGATAGCCACCGCACAATATAAGTGGCATCGCCATTGGTGCGCTTGCGCTGTCAGGACTCACTTTTTCTCTAGGAACCATATGGACAAAAATGTAATAGCAAGTTATCAAGTTGAAATGCAAAGATATTTATTTTACAATATTTCACCAGTTGGGTAAGTCTCATTTGCCGTTCCGAAAAAGAGGAGAGCTATCGTGTCCTTCCTGATCCACCTCCGAACGTAAACAAACGCCAGAACACACCACGCAAAGAAACTGAGTTGTTTGATGTTCCCACTGCACTTCTCGATTAGAAGACACGAAGGTTACGTATCATTCTTTCTAGATTACTTGGAGACCATTAAACGCTGCCATGACCACAATCGACTGCGCTGGGAGTCTCACAGAAGCCCGACGACGAGCCCCGTTATCTGAACACAAGTCCTACAGTCAAACACTTCGTGCATTGTCCAAAAAGCACTGTTGCTGCCGCTTTCCTTTGTCTTGGGCGACAGACACAACTAAGTACAGCTTCTGACTGTTAAAACTAAACATGTGCCCATTTGCTACTGTACGAATGTGATGCAGAAAGTAGCAGAAACTTCTACGCGTCGTCTGCTTCACATGCCAGTGCCGCCTCTTGCACCCCTGCCGCCGCTCCGGCGCTTTTCTGGATAAGCTCAGCTGGCGCCATACGATGGCCGCCCGGTGCATATAACACTCTTACAAGCAACCTTCATTCGCTACTCACTAAGAAAGTTTTATCAAATTACTTTTTTTTCTTTTAAGATAGAAAATTGTTATTCAATTGCCATTCTACCGCTCAATGTGTCTGCACGTGTTTATGCGGGTAGCAATGAATCCTATAGCGTTAAGTACAAACTGCTCGGACGCGAGGAACATCCAGACAACATCATCAGCTTTTTGTGGCCTCATTTAAATTATTTATAAGCTAGAAATAGACTGACTCAATAAGAAGCGCGCTACCTTCTAGACTGTATTTAATCACATGCAGCTGTCCGCTGACAGCGTGCATAGTTTGCTTAAGCAGCTTCTCGAAATGGTACCAATATGTGCAACACCCCGTTACCTATATGCTAAGATTTAAATCTAGAACTTCTTTATCACCTAGCTGGTACTTGCTTTATGATATAATTGCTACTAAATTGACAAAGACAATCAAAAAAAAAAACACAGGTTCGACGCCCATGTGGTTGGGTTGCTGTTTCTTCCCCTTTTTTGTTTTTTTCCTCATATAACACGACACAAGATAGAGAGCGGCGCTGTTTTTCTACAACATTATCAATAACCTTTATTTTACACTCCCCTATTTTATACAAAAGGTTATGTAATCACCTCGAAGCTTCATGCGAATGACGCTCTCTTAACGCTGTAGGGCCAATTATGGGCGTTCTTTCACGTTCGCCCCAATTATTTTCAGTCTCATGGGTAGCATATAAGCGTCCTCTCACATATTAACGCCTAGGACAATCGCATTTCTTGCGAAAAGCAACGCCGTTATAGTACCCGATAAGGAAACGACGGACACTCCCGAGCAGCGACACGATAACGATTTCTAAAAGCAATAAAAGCAAGATGAGGGCGAGAAAGCAACACAGTAGTCAAACGCCATAAATGACGTACTACTTTCGTACGTTGAATTGAAGGCACTAAAAGGTAGATTTGATAGATATGTGGAGTTTAACGTCCCAAAACCTCCATATGAGTATGATAGACGCCGTAGTGGAGAGATTCAGAAATTTCGACTACCTGGAGTTCTTTAACGTGCACCCAAATCTGAGCATACGGGCCTACAACATTTCCGCCTCCGTCGGAAGTGCAACCGCCACAGCCAGGATTCGAACCCATGACCTGCGGGTCAGCAGCCGAGTACCTTAGCCACTAGACCACCGCGGCGGGGCTAAGAGGTAGACCATCTGAAGCGAAACGCAAGCTGCAAAGGACATGCCTTATTCGAGCAAAAGAGATGGGGATACAATCACTGGTATCCCGAGTCGAATATTCACACACGCACACACACACACGCACACACACACACGCACGGGAGTTTTCAATGTCATACTGGTGCGATCATGGTCTGTCTTTCAAGCCGTGACAACCGTAGCTGTATTTTTCATCTGCTTTTTTTTCTAAATTTTTACCCAAGCTCACGCGTCAGCAAAACTTCAAACGCAGCCTTCCTGCCAATGTTGTGAGCGTTCTCCAAAGTTGCTCACGACCGAGGTTCGAGTATGCCTCTCGCAAACCGCTACGTGCGAAGGCATATGAAACAATATTATTCGCTGCTGTTGAGATATGAGCGTAGTTGAAAGGCTAGGACATTCTTGCGCTTAGGGCACAAGTACTGGAATACGAGGTCATGTTCATCTCCACTGATGACTGTGTCTAGCTACCGCTAGTCAGTCAATGTGTTGTAACGAGAAAGGCATGAAGACGTCATGACGTTGCACACGAGCGAATGAGCTGTACTGAGTCAACTTTTGACTAGAACGAAGTGATCACGCTGCTCTTCAGCATAAGCGCTTCTAACACGCCATCATAACCACCACGCGCACTCATAGAGAGCCGGCAGAAGATCCCACTAATGATCTCCGCGGCGAAGACCTACGTGCCATCACTGTGTTGAGGCAGAGCGTGTTGCCATTTCTCCCCGGAATGGTAACACCATCAGCTCGAAGCGCACTGCGAGTTCTGAATACCTTGGAGCCAGTCCTTACAAGCTTTCATTAACATCAAGCATTGCAGTCTACTTCATCTAAGGCAGTTCATGTCGGAACGTACTCTGTGCCAGTCCGTAGTCTGAAACCTTCTGAGTGCACGCGGTGAACATGGCTATGCTTACGAGCGTACTAGTTGTCCTCTCTTTCCTTCTTCCTTCCTCCATTCTCTTTCTCCACCTCGTCCATGTAGGGTAGCAAACCGGATGCAGCCTGGTCCACCTCCCTGGCTTTTTTTACACTTTTTTTCTCTCTATTGTACGCACGTGACTGAAGCGCCCTATGCAACGTTATCCCGACAATGATACGCAAAAGCACGTTATACGATGAAGATTTCTTTCGTTCGATTCAATTCTTTTTCCATCATCCGCCGTTAACGCCTCTTCTATCCCAGGGATAATGAAGTCCAATCCTCGCTTTAATCATTCACGAAGAGCGGAAATGAGTAGGAGAATAAAACCGCAAACGAACTACTATACTTGTTTTCAAAAGTTCGAACGATTTGTTTGAGTAAAACTTTCATGTATACATCTCACTCAAGAAATCATAAAAGCCGTGAGCCGTCGAGCTTTAGCGCTCGCGAACGAAACCAGCGAGAGTGCACGTGAGGGTGACGCCCCGTACGCACTCTCGATGGAATATGTAAATTTTAATTGAGCACGGTAGAGTGAAAGTTATTCTCAAAAAGAAAGAACACACCCTGCAAAGCCCAGAAAAACAGCCTCCGGCCCTTATGAAAATATGTGGTACGTTGCTGTTTCACCGTGTCCGCTTGAATGTTTAATCGTTGTTTGCGACGAGGTAGAGGCGCGCATGGCAGAGTTTTCAAAGCGAGTTTTATATGCGTTGGCTGCTGAGCACTCGGCATGTCTTCTAGCTTGACGCGCGGCTGCTCTGTTTGATATATTCAGCGGGGAGTCACTTTCTCGTTATCGCCATTTCAGTTCAGCTACCCACCCCCAATAAACTAGCTGACTATGGAGAGGGCGACGTTACACTTTGAAAAAAAAAAGTACATGCAATCACGTGGCTCTTCAACTGTACAGGTTTTGCAACACAAAACTAGCTGCAGTTGGGATTAGGGCCAAGTTTAATGTAACTTTCTTTGTATAAAACTTGAACATTTAGACGTTAAGGATCATGACCGGTGCTGTGCTTTGCAAGCGTTCTTCAAGATGTGTCTAGGCCAGCGCCACCTAAATAAATTGAAGTCCTGCACGCTAGCTTGGATTTCTAAAGTGCATGAAGTGGCTCTGAACGTAGGTGCCAGCTGATTGATTGATTGATTGATTGATTGATTGATTGATTGATTGATTGATTGATTGATTGATTGATTGATTGATTGATTGATTGATTGATTGATTGATTGATTGATTGATTGATTGATATGCAGGGTTCAACCTCCCCAAAATACTATATGATTATAGGAGACGCTGCATTTCGACCACCTGGCGTTCCTCAATGTGCACCTAAAAATATACGCGCCAGCGTGAATCGTGATATAATGATTTTGAATTTTGCATGGATTTCTGATGGTGCATGTATATGTTTTGAGAATCAATAGCTTCCAGTGAACGAGGGCATATACAAATTTATATTTGTAAAAACTAATACTTCTGTGTTCTCACTCAAGCTTGCTGCTGAATAGACGGTAATGTTTTTATGTGTTTGTTTGTTTGTTTCCTCGAAAGTACATTTTAAAAAGCAGCAGCTGTAGTTGAAGGGGTAAACATTCATAGCTATAGCAATTCATTACACAGTGACGTCCGCTAAAGTTCGTAGTCGAAGGATAATGACCGGTGTTAGAAGCACAGCACCACCACCTATCATGATCCCTAGCCTATAGCCAATGTATAGACCTTATCACTGTTTACAAACAAAGGTGCTTGATGGCTTCCTGTTTCGTTCTGGCGTAGCCTAGAAGTATTGGTCGGGACAGGAGCATTAACGAAGGGCCAGTTCATTTCTAAGAGTTTTCTCCCTTTGTGTGGTCAAATATTTGCTTCTTATGAGTTATTCCTTCGCTTTGAGCGTCTCCCTTTTATCTGAAAGTGGAAACAGATTTTTTTTTAGTTTAGCACAACTTAAAACAGAAGGCTTCTGCTTTGATGTTAGAGCGTAATAAATGAAGTGACTGGAAGTTTCTTGGGTAGCAACACGTGCTGCTGCTATTACTACGTTGAAACCGACCGAAAAGTTGACTATACAGGCACCATTTGCGCATGCCAACTCGGACCAATATTGTTTTAAACACCAACAGATCTATAAAAATTGCACTAACCTCATAATAATGGCAGTCATGTATTCGTTGTTTTTCATCTCATCACTTTGCAGTAAATATACATTTTTGATTTGGTCATTTTTTGTATAATTGTTTGAAAGAGTAACATGTCAATTTAAAAGCTCTATGCCGTCTGAGAGAACCCGTAATCAAGTACTTATGCCGTGCTGAAATTTTCGTAGTTGTTTATCGTGAGAAACAAGAAAAAAAGCGTTCTAAACCCTCGAAATACGAAATAGATGCGCGCTCACTCGCCCCTACTTAAGAGCTTCCAAGCGAAATTTGATTGATACCTGCTGCATCCGTTTATCACCACATCGTACTGGACTCCAAGCCGTAAGATTGTACGATGGGCTTCACAACCAAACTGGCGGGCAAAAAAGCGTCAGCATATACCAGCGCAGCCATGTTGTCTCGTGCAGAACTCAGCATAGCTTTAACTTTCCAGAAGGGCCGAATCTCAGCAGTGGCAGTCATATTTCGGTGGAAGCGAAATGCATATAGGCAAGCGTACTGTGCCATTTCAGTGCACGTTTATGAAAACCAGGTCGCTAAATTTATTCGGAGGTCTACAGTACAGTGTGCCTCTAGTCATATCGTGGTTGGCGCACGTGAAACCCCAGATTTAGTTTTTCATTCGACAGGCCAAGCGAATAGTTTAGAGTTGACAACACCAAGTGCTGCTCGTATTAAGGGGACATGCGCTTGCACAAAGCCTATGTACTCTTCACTAGAGGAAAAAGAGAAAACAATATTCCTGGCGCTCCACCCTACAGAACGATAGAGGTGCGCAAACTCACAGTCGTGAGTAGTAGGACTGCCACAGATTCTCTGCTTTCTAAATCGCAACAGCCCCAACTCCTTGTGACTGCGCCATGCATATCAATGCATCAGCAGCGAGTTATAATGCCACGTCCGCGAAAAAGAGTAAAGCCCTGAGCCGAGCTACCACCACTAACGAAGGAACGTAATCGGGTAAAAGTGAGATCTCATGTAGAAGCAGTTCTTTCATATTTTGTGTACTTCTGGGAATTCAGTTACTCTTGCGAAACCCAACCAAGTTGTAGCGCCAAGGAAATGCACGATTCTGAGCTTATTTCACGTAGCCTTAACCTTTTACAACCGACAATTCAGCACTCGAAGTGATAATTGAAGAGATAAGCAATTAAAACAATAATTTTGCCAATACTGTGCAATTAAAATATCTATATGTCCCATGACTACCGTTGATATGCAGTTGGTACGATTTTGTCTAGACCTCTAGCGTTTTTGAACTTCTTCAATCTTGGTTCAACCCAGCTGAATGCGACACCCGGCATACGTCATCAGGGACTCCATTCTTTTAATATAAAATATGCGTTAATCGCCAGAATTTTTCGCATCGTGCCACTGATTCGGTGGTCTGACCAGGCAGTAAAGTGCCATTCGGTATTGTGCGACACTCTAGGATCGGACCACTCGACAAAGAGATCTTGCAGACAATGGTTTTACAAAGCGGTGCGATGCTGGATGCAGTATAACTTAAGGCCGGAAAATCTGACGCCATTGAGACACTGGACATCTATTTTGCAATGGCTCCACGTACGCACCATGGCCATAACGCACTTCTTCATGTTCTGGGGCAAGGGTTCACACAATGCTTCCCACTATACATATGAGAAGGTTGGCCTCCTTTTGTGCATTTTATAATGAAAGCGGGAATTTCTTTATCAAAATCACACATGTGCTAACAACATTTTGACATTTGCATGCTCCAGCGATATGCCCCAACTGCTGCGGCTAAAAAAAACGAATGAAAAACTGTGTTCCACCACAAGAGAGCATCAATGAATGTGATAGCAACATCTTGATCAACAGCGCCGTTTTGTGCCCTTACTTTTCTTCTAGTCCTCGTTCTTCCTGTTAAATCTAGATGAATTCGTACCAACTTCCTCAAGTTGCAATTTCCCCACCGCGGTGGTCTAGTGGCTAAGGTACTCGGCTGCTGGCCAGCAGGTCACGGGTTCAAATCCCGGCTGCGGCGGCTGCATTTCCGATGGAAGCGGAAACGTTGTAGGCCCGTGTGCTCAGATTTGAGTGCACGTTAAAGAACCCCAGGTGGTCGAAGTTTCCGGAGCCCTCCACTAAGGCGTCTCTCATAATCATATGCTGGTTTTGGGACGTTAAACACCACATATCAATTAATCAATCAATCAAGTTGCAATTTTCATGCAGTGATAGCAAAAAAATAGCACATCCCACGTACTGTGGGAATCGATGATAGGCGAAGAACAAATGAGAAATGTTGATATGTCACTTTAAAATCAGCACAACGTTACGAGGTGGAGCTAAATGATGCCGTACATGACTTCAGTGTCATGACTATCATGTTCGTATGGGTCGTTTACCTGTTTGGATGTGTTACAGGTTTGGATGTGTCATGATCCTGAATTTAGTATATGTGGAGCTAGCGAAACGGATGCGAGCACGCTATGAGCGGGGTATGTTGTCATGTTCTTACATGAGACACGTGTAAGGATTATAATTTTTGCACCGGTCATATATTTCGTCATCCATTGACGTCACGTAACACCAAATTTTATATATGTGGAGCTAGCAAAACGGCCGCGAGCGCATCATGAAGAGCCCAATATACTCCAACGTAGCGATGACGCACGCGCACGTAGGGCACAGTGACGCTACGCTAGCAAAATGCGAGCGCTCTATGGTCCGACGCCAGGCGCAACCAAAGTCCGTCGGCATGGCCCGACGGCAACCGGCGGGAAATGCGACATGTTGCCTTTCGCACCGATGCGTTACCCAGACAACACTGCGTCTCCCTCTCTTCGTGACGGAGGGACGCTGGACGCGCTGAAGCGCGCATGCGTCAAAGCAACTCAGCGCATCGCGCGCCTGCGTGTATATGGCAGGACTGGCGCCTGGCGTGGCAACGCCGGCGAGCACGCGCACCGCGTCACGTGGAAATGTATTGGCGCCTTGACTGTGGCATGTAGTCATGTTCTCACATGGCACGCATCTCATGATTATCATGTTTGCACCAGTCACAGACCTTCGTCATTCATTGGCGTCACGTAATACCAAGTTTGGCATATGTGAAGCTAGCGAAACGGCCGCGAGGACATCATCAGTGCGGCATGTAATCATGTTGTTACATGACGCTCATGTCGTGATTATCTTGTTTGGATGTGTCATTTAGATATGTCGTCCGTTCACGTCACGTAATACTGAGTTTGGTAATGTGAAGGTAGCAAAACGGCCGCGAGCACATCATGACCTAGCATGCAGTCATGTTGTTATAAAACACGCATCTCATGTTTGTCATGTTTGCATTAGTATCATATAGTATCATACCTTCGTCAATCATTAACGTCCCGTAATAACAAATTTTGTATAAGTGAAGCTTGCGAAACGGCTGCCAGCGCATCATGAGTGTGACATGTAGTCATGTTGTTAAATGACACGCATCTCATTATCATCATGTTTGCACCAGTCACATACTTTCGTCATCCATTCACGTCCCGTAATACCAAATTTGGTATATTGAAGCTTGCGAAACGACCACCAGCGCGTCATGAGCGTGACATGCAGTCATGTTGTTACATGACACGCATCTCATGATTATCATGTTTGCACCAGTCACATACTTTCGTCATCCGTTCTCGTACTGCAATACCAAATTTGGTATATGTGACGCTAGCAAAACGGCCACGAGCGCATCATGAGCGTGGCATGTAGTCATGTTGTTACATGACATGCATGTCATGATTTTCATGTTACGGTCTGTCGCTTGTGTTCGCCGTGCAATCAAGCCATACCATACCAGTTTTACAACATGTCACGTGAACGAAACCACAGCAAGGGCTACAAGACCATGAAATGTAAATCATTACATTCATGACATCCATGTTATGATTCATGATTTCATGTTATGACTAGTTAAACATGACATCCATGTTATGATTCATGATTTCATGTTATGACTAGTTAAACATGACATCCATGTTATGATTCATGATTTTCTTGTTATGACTAGTTAAATATGTTCTTAACGCAGTCATGTTATGCCATACTAAGTTTGGTATTTATACCATTGTTGAAACGGCCAGGAGAGCTAAAAGTCGTAGGTGTATAGATAGATAGATAGATAGATAGATAGATAGATAGATAGATAGATAGATAGATAGATAGATAGATAGATAGATAGATAGATAGATAGATAGATAGATAGATAGATAGATAGATAGATAGATAGATAGATAGATAGATAGATAGATAGATAGATAGATAGATAGATAGTAGACTGCTCGCGCTGCTCAATCGTTCACTGGCCACCCCGTGTATATAGGCACCGGATCTTGATCGCCAAGTAAGCTAGTGCCGGTGGGAGGTTTTTTTTTTTTTTTTGTGCGGTGTTGAACAATAAAAATTCGCAGGATGCGCATTAACTAAAAGCAGACTGCGGGTTTCTGTGCCCAATCGGAGTCTGCTCTCTCTCATTGCCCATTAACCGATTTGGGTGCACGTTAAAGAACCCCAGGTGGTCAAAATTTCCGGAGCCCTCCACTACGGCGTCTCTCATAATCATATGGTGGTTTTGGGACGTTAAACCCCACAAATCAATCAATCAATTGCCCATTAACCGTGACTGGCATGTTCCAGTAGGAAACAACGGTCCATCACTGCTTGCTCTACGCCTCCCCAGGTTTACCTCCTGCCAGCGCCGCCATTAGCGCCAGCGTCAACGTCACCCTGCAGTGTAAGCATTAGCACCCATTTCTTCGCATGCACACATGGCTTCCTTTAGTGGAAGATGCTGTAATTTTTTTTATATATGGGTAGAGATGTCCCCGGTCGGGTGTGGCATGTAGCAGGTTTTTCATCTTAAAAGAGCCATATAGAGATTAGGAAAGATCTCTGCCGCACGCACAAGCAGCTGGTGTTCGATATTGCAGTAGTGACGCACCATTGAACCGGAAAAGAACTTGAAATTTCTTTTCAGTTGCTTTGAAGTCACTGCAAAATCTTGTTGAAGACATAATGGCTGCTAGTGCCAGGTTTACCTCTGTGCCTTTTCTTTGCAACTCTCTCTTGTCACTGCCCACTTTCCCCACTTCTTCACTGACCGCACGACAGTTGAAAGGATCCTGCAACACTTTTTCAGCAGGATTTGTAAACACTGCCAGTCGGCAGTCGAGGCTCCTGAGAACACGAGCCAGACATTATAGCGAAGCACGCGGCGTGGAACTTACAATTAATTCTCAAAGTCAGTCAGTCAGTCAGACATCGTTCATTGTTCTCTCGCGAAACGAGCGAACTCTTTATTGAAAAGCAGAGAATTCAGCCGGCATATGCTAATATCCGAATTGCTACTCTGCGGGAAGAAGGAGATTAGGGATGCGGTGCCATAAGCCCAAATAATATGGCCATTGGCTAATTGGAGCATCGTGAGTTTATAGTTACCGCAGGCACCAAGGGATGCTGCGACCTGTTCATGCTCGTACTGAAAGTAAATGATGCATTCGAAGAAAAAAACAGAGAAGTGGTCAAGGTTATTACATGCGCTGACGAAGCAATGCATCTTCTTGCCTTCTTACGTTCACCCTCTCTTTGTAGCTTTCGGAGCGCTCGCTAGTTCTAAAAGCGAAACTTGCTTGAAGCGTGAGGCAAATCCCCGTAATTGCGCACGTAGTCACGGATGCTAAATATGTTGGATGTAATTATTTCTGAGGCAATAAGCTTCTTTCATGAAGCAGGTCGTCGATTACTTGCAGAAGTGTTGCAGGGGCCTTTAAGAATGACCAAGGAAAATTATTACTTTTTTTAAAACAACTTACTAAACAAAAACTGCACCCCTGTGTACAAATTCAGCCAACCCTGTTTTGTTAGCAATTCATTCAAAATGCCTGACACACTATTCAAAATATTTGTAATTATATAATCACTGTCGATTAGACTAAAAAACAAATACAGCCACTGTTTCAGCGTCATCGCAGTGCAGAATGCAATCTAGCTAGCTAAGACTGTGTTTGTAAATTTGTGCAATCAAAGTTGAAGGTCTTCGAACTTCCTAAGTGCTATCTTCATCTGCAAGATGCAAAAAAAAACCTGAAAGATATGCAGATGGCTTGCCACATCCAACCCTCAAAACAGAATGTATTTACCATGCACTTACAATGTGATACCGAGAAGTAAGTGGGCTTCAATACCATTAATGATATTACCAATTTAGATTTCCAAAATATAGAAAAGACTTCGTAGCAGTACGATCATGCCATCAAAGATATATTTAAAGCAGGGTAAATAACCTATGAAAGTGCAGTTTGAAGCACTGAAACACAATTTGATGTCCTCCATTTTTTTACAGGATTTCATGAGAGCCCAACTGAAAAACAATGCCCCTGCAGTCTACCCTACTATATAGCCAAAGGTTGATGTAAAATATTACAGAATTCATATTTCCACAACGTACATTGGACATCTTCCTGCAAAAGTTTCAAAGTGAAATTTTAGATGGAGCTATGTTGCCGCTTTGTGTGGGATCGTAGCCTCCAATGCAAGGTTAACGCCACCATGGTCTAGTAATTATGGTACTCGATTACTGACCTGCAGGTCACGCGATCGAGTCCCAGTTGCGGTGGCCGCATTTTCGATGGAGGCGAAGGTGCTTGACACCCGTGCACTGACTTTTTACTAAGCCTGAATAATCACTAAACAGTAAGCCAGAGGTACGGTCTAAATCACAATTGTCCACTGCAGTCAAGAAAGCAGCTGCAGACTGTGCCAGCATCACCTATCCGTAGTCGTTGTGTTCGAAATAACAATTATGCAAACGCCGTGAGCACGCATGCGGTATGGCCACTCATGGTATCATTGCTTTACCAGCCTACCCATTTTCTAATGGGTGATGGCGTCCTTGTTAAGACTAGATGCGAAGCATATTTTGCTCAGGGCTGTGTCCGTCCTTCCATCACGCGTCCGCTCTCCCACTGCGCATGCGCATTTCCCACCCTCTCTCTCATCTCCTACTATCCCCTTCTTTTACCCAAGTCGATGGCGAAGGCAGCGAAACGCTTCCTCGGTAGTGCAGCGTCCACACCTAAACAGTGCATGCGCATCCCCCTCTTTCTCTCTTCTCCTACGCTCCCCCTCTCTCTCCCGAGTCGGCAGCGAAAGCAACGAGACGCTTCCTTAGCACACACGCTCACTTCGTAGCCGTTGATCGTCGGTCGCGGCATTCCACGTTTCCGTGAGACAGAGCTTGTCTGCTTTGATTAGCACCGGATCGCGTTCGATGTCTCCGGCGTGCACGTTGAGGTACCAGCTGCTTAGCACTGCTGTAGTCATGGTTATCGGCAACCTTCATGGCAGTGGTCACCGGCATCAAGTGATGGTCAACGCCAGCGTTAGTCAGGTAGAGGTTCTGAATGTTGGTGCAGCTGCTCAAGGTAACGTAGACGAGATTCTGTGGGTACCGTTGACAATCTCCCCACCGCTTCGCATCTATATGTATACGCATGGTTCACTTTAGCGGGAGACGGTGTACTTTTTTCCTCTGCTATTTTTGCGGGGTGCGTACGTGGATGGGGCTGCAAGATGCAAAAGAAAGCTTAAATATTCAGAATTCATCTCCATTAAAGCAACCGAATTAGTGTACACTGCTTGTTTACAGAGAAAATGTTTTTAGCTAGCAATAGTCGCCCACTTGTTTAAAATTTTGAATTTGACAAATGTTTTGTATACAAACTACAGCCTATGTAAAATTTCTTGTGAGTCTTCTAAGATACCTACATTGATAGCTAAGGACTAATGTATTGTAATGCAAAGCTCGAGAACTCGGATTCAATTTCCGGCCACGGCGGCGACGTCACAATAAAATGCTAGTATGTTCGCCACGTTATGGCTAATAATTATGTTGTGGTTTTGTCACGTAAAATCACAGCAATTCTTACTTTTCAAGAATAACGCCACGCGTCATGCGCATATTGTTCTTAAATTCTGAGTGGCATGTAGTGTAGACTTATCTGCTTAGATGTTTCGCGCTCCGGCTATTCATCAGACAGATGTTGCCCTAAGTTCGAGTCCGTTTTAAATGTAGCGGGATTTCTTCTTGTTTATTACCTCCAACAATCCTCATAGTCGTTGTGTAGAAGAAGTAAACATAAGTTTTTTTGTTTATTTGTATTCGTAAATAAATACTTCTCGGATAACGCCTCCTCTGAGCAATTTTCTGATAGTTACAGCTTTGTTTTAATGTGCTCAAGTGCTTTGTATTACTTTTAAAGGGTCCGTACACCAACCAGAGGTCAAAATTAGGTTGTGATGGGGAAGTTGTGCTCGAGTGTACGATGAACACAGAGCCGTGAGAATTTTCCTAAATTGTGCAGTAAGAACGTAGTTTGACGCGTTCGGTTATCGAAACCACAGTGGTCACTCATTCCGCTCTCTCCTGCGCGTTCCCTCCACTGGTATCCTCTCCCAAGCTACTTTGCCCTCTCGCCAGGCGCCCCTGCCATGCCCCTCCCATTCTCGTGTGGCATACGTCATCGCTGACGCACTGTAAACACCGTCTACTTCCGGTTGCCTCAAATCGGCAGTCGAATCCATCAGCTGCGTTGTTGCTGCGTGCTTGTTGGCGAACCATGGCTTTCGTAGTCATGCCGGTATGAACGCTGCATTGCGCGCACGCCTTCAAAGGATCGCCAGCGCGATGGAACCGTGCAAGGACACGCCATGCCAGACAACCTCCGCACGAAATGAGGCGCGCGCATGGGCAACACGACGAACAATAAGCAGTGCGTAAAGCTTCTCGCAGGCTGACCAGAAGTCATAGGCTGTTGCTCGACCAATCACAGCATATTTGGCTCGACGCGTTAAAGATATGGAACGGCGCATCACTTGGAGGCCCGAAAGGCCAAGAAAGAAGGAGGAATTGTTTTTTTTTAGGAATTTGTGGCGTGCTGGCTGCTCGTAGCGGGGCACGTGTACAATCGTTGATCACAACGGCACTCTGCACACGATGCGCGTGTTCAATTGAAATGTTTAAACAATATATAGAAGGGGGTCTACGGGCCCTTTAAAATGCAGCCTAGAGTAATAAATGCAGTGGTAACCGAACGCAGTGAAAGTAACTTGCATGTACTCATACTCCGATTTCTTTCCATACTTAGCATCGGGCCCTCTAGAGTGATCTAATATGTCAAAAGCGTTGTCGCCATGTAGCTATGCTCAAGAACACATTCCAGAAAAAGAATGAAGTTGGAATGAAAACAGACACAGTTTCAGCACAAGGCCGAAGCAATGAATTCGGTAGCAACTCATCGGCCTGTTATGCGAAGCAAGGCTAGGAGATTTAGTAATCATAAGAAATCTAGGGAACGTGGTCAATTGTGCTTGAATTGACAGTAATGCAGTAACAACAGTATCTAAAGAAATGCTTTTGTGAATAGTTGACTGCGTGTCGTCCGACAGGAGGTGAAGTCCAAGTTTGGCATCGAGAAATGTGAAAAGCCACTGGTTTTCACGTTGAAGTACATTCTTGTTGAAGTGTCCAGTGACTATCACCCGCACATCCTGTAGGTACACCGCACGAATGTTTTGTAGCAAGAAGTTCATGACGTCAGTTTGCGAGATTTCTAGCGAGATGTACACTGTTGCGACCACAAAGCTGTGTGATGCTTAAACGGCGCAAGCGTAACCCTAAGTAATCTGGGGCAGCAAGTTCCGTTTGTCCGCTTAAAGTGATAGTGGTGGTGCGCATTTCTATTGGAACCGAATTCAGAAATAGGACAAGACCAGCAACTATCGAATAGTGCTGGACTTAATGAAGCAATTGTTCCTGTTGCTTCCGTGCGAAAGTGGAGCAGTAGACATTATAAGATGCCTCTTTAATCCAACTGTATCTGTTTCAGTGAACCCACCCCTCCATTTATCGAGCCATGGGGCACATCAATGTTTAAGGAAAGCATGTAAGGTGTGTCCAAACAAAGTGCATGCTGTGTTCAAGAATACTTCTATTGATTGATTTGTGGGGTTTCTACTTCTATTAAAGCGATTAATACTTCTAATAATACTTCTATTATTACTTCTATTATTTCTTCTATTATTACTTCTATTAATACTTCTATTAATACTTCTATTAAAGCGATTGACAGTAAGCCAGTGGCAAAAGGGGCGTATACATGTCTCGCCGTTAGTGTGATGAACTGTATGAGCGGCATCGCACTACTTGGTTAATGAACCATCTTGCTAGGAAGTGCAGCCACTATAACACAGAACAGAACTGTGTTATAAAAGCTGCGCTTCCTAGCAAGATGGATCCTTACCAACTGGCCCGATACAATTGTTTATTGGTTAATGAAGCTCGGCTGAGGAGTGTGGGGTCTCTGGTTCGAATTTATGGTGGGTGCCTCGCAATTTTTTCTTCTGAAATTTCTTATATATATATATATATATATATATATATATATATATATATATATATATATATATATATATATATATATATATATATATATATATATATATATATATATATATATATATATTTATTGTGAGCATTCATTGTACGTCATCTTCCTCATCTATCAATTATCATCATCAGTCTTCGGCACGTTCCTCTTCATGATCGGTGCCATTTTGCTGTTGCTTCAATAAAGCGTCAGCTGCACCGTTGTATTTCAAGTGGTGGAAGGTGCTTCCCGATCTCTTCGACCTCTCTCCATCCAAAGCTAGCTCCTGGAGCTCCGTTCGGGACGTCGCTTGCGCCAGCAGAGCACCATGGCCCAAGAGCAAGCCCAACCGAACCACCCGCCGGCGCAACCACCAGCCGCCAACCCTAGCCCGGTCAACAACCCCCCTCGGGAGCCTCCAATCTTCTCCGGTCTGCCTGGCGAAGATGTCGAAGACTGGCTCGACAACTATGACCGCGTAGGTGTCATCGCATCGACACTGAAGGTCAGACTGTTGTACGCCGTCGTCCCTACCGAGTCTCCTTGGCCGAGCGCAAAATCATCGAGGAGAACGTGACCGATATGCTAAACAGAAACATCATACGACCCTCTACCAGTTCTTGGTCATCACCCGTTGTGTTGGTACAAAAGAAGGATGGATCGGTACGATTTTGTGTTGATTACCGCGCGCTCAACAAGATTACCCGAAAGGATGTATATCCGATGCCCCGTATAGATGATGCACTTGACTCATTGCAAGGCGCCCAATACTTCTCCACCCTTGACCTTCGGTCCGGGTATTGGCAAATACCAATGGGCGAAGCAGACAAAGAAAAGACCGCCTTTTCTACGCCGGACGGTCTTTACGAGTTTAACGTAATGCCATTCGGTCTATGTAATGCTCCCGCCACATTTGAAAGGATGATCGACACTGTTCTTCGTGGCCTCAAGTGGAAAACTTGTCTATGCTACCTCGGTGATATCGTCGTGTTTTCTTCCACTTTTGATGATCATCTGCAACGCCTAGATCAAGTGCTTACATGTCTCTCCAACGCTGGACTTCAACTAAACACAAGGAAGTGCCATTTTGGCAACACAGCTATAAAAGTACTAGGACATCTCGTTACTAAAGATGGCATCCAGCCCGATCCGGACAAAATTTCCGCAGTCCTCAACTTTCCGCGACCCTTTCGCTCCAAAGAACTACGCAGTTTTCTTGGACTCGCATCGTACTTTCGCCGCTTCATTCGCAACTTTGCCACTATTGCCGCTCCTCTCCACAAGCTCCTTGCTAGTACCGGTTCCTTCGATTGGAATGATCAATGCGAAGCCTCATTCCAAGAACTCAAGCAGGCACTGACATCCCCACCGGTGCTTTGTTATTTCGATGACAAGGCACCTACGATATTACACACTGACGCGAGTGGACAAGGAATCGGCGCCGTACTGCTCCAGCGCGACCATGCCTTTCGCGAGAAAGTTGTCGCGTATGCAAGCCGCACTCTGACCACTGCAGAGAAGAGGTACTCGATAACCGAACAAGAGTGCTTGGCTGTTGTCTGGTCCATCCAAAAATTTCGTCCGTACCTACATGGTCGACATTTTACTGTTGTGACAGACCACCATGCTCTTTGCTGGTTGTCCACAATCAAAAACTTGTCGGGACGACTTGGCCGCTGGATTCTCCGATTACAATCTTATGACTTTGACGTCATCTACAAGACTGGAAGACAACATCAAGATGCCGACGCTTTGTCACGATGCCCTTTGCCGCAGTTTTCGGTGCACGTCACATCCCCTTGTCAAATTGGCTATACGGAGGACGCCTCGTCGATATCATCCATTTCTTCCCTACCTTCATCCACCCGTCCGTCAGCACTTGCTACTCACCAGCGAGCCGATTCTTATTGCACTGACATCATTGGTCGGCTTACCGGTGCTTCGTCTTCCCCTAATGCCAGGCTCCGGAAACAACTCCGACTATTCAAGTTGGAGGACGATGTGCTATATCGATACATTTTGCACCCGGAAGGCCACCGATGGGTTCCCGTCGTACCACGCGCACTACGCACTGAAGTTCTGCGCGCTTCCCACGACGACCCGACGTCAGGACACTTGGGTTACTACAAAACATACGAGCGCATCCGCAGTTGATTTTTCTGGCCAGGTCTTTCCACGACAGTAGCTAAATATATTGCCTCGTGCGCACTTTGCCAACACCGCAAGCGGCCCACTACTCCTCCAGTCGGGACCCTACAACCACTTCCTTGTCCATCGGAGCCGTTCTCTGTCGTCGGAATTGACCTCTTCGGGCCCCTCCCAACTACATCAGACGGCAAGAGGTGGATAGTCACCGCGGTTGATCACTTGACCCGGTACGCTGAGACGGCCTCAATCACTTCAGGAAGTGCTTCGGAAGTAGCAACTTTCTTCTTGAATGCTATTTATCTACGTCATGGAGCCCCTCGTGTCCTTTTGAGCGACCGGGGAAAGGCATTTCTTTCAAGCACGCTCAGTGAAGTTCTTCAAGCATCAAAAACTGTTCATAAAACAACATCTAGCTATCACCCGCAAACCAATGGCTTAACGGAAAGATTTCATCGCACGCTGTGTGACATGCTGTCCATGTATATCCGACCGGACTATCGCAATTGGGATGCCATACTACCCTTTGTCACGTATGCATATAATACGTCAGTTCAACGAACCACAGGCTATTCTCCATTTTTCCTAGTATACGGACGCCAACCGACATCACCACTCGACGTTTCATTCTTTTCTGGCCCCGTCAACTCTTCACCATTCGTTTGCGACCAGTTTCTGTCCCGCGTTGCTCGAGGCCGTCGTCTTGCCCGCGTAAACACCGAAGCTAGCCAAGAAGATCGCAAACATCGTTACGATGCCACTCACCGCGTCGTTCTCTACCACCCTGGCGACAATGTACTTCTGTGGACTCCTGCGCGAACGCCTGGCTTATGCGAAAAGTTTGAGTCACGCTATCTTGGCCCTTACAAAGTTATCGAACAGACCTCACCGGTGAACTACCGTGTCACACCTGTTCATGTTCCCACTGACCAACGCTGCCGCGGGACAGAGATTGTGCATGTTTCGCGTCTCAAGCCCTATTGTATGCGTTCCACAGCGTAATTCGCGGCCAGGCTGGCCGCTTCCGTCGACGGGGGAAATTAGTGTGAGAATTCATTGTACGTCATCTTCCTCATCTATCAATTATCATTATCAGTCTTCGGCACGTTCCTCTTCATGATCGGTGCCATTTTGCTGTTGCTTCAATAAAGCGTCAGCTGCACCGTTGTATTTCAATATATATAGTCCAGTAGATCCTCCGTGAGCGGTCACAACGTGGTTTATTTCGACGTTTCGGCCTAGAGTCTGGCCTTCATCAGGATATATATATATATATATATATATATATATATATATATATATATATATATATATATATATATATATATATATATATATATATATATATATATATATATATATATATATATATATATATCCTGGACAACACGACGGCAACGGCAAAACTCAGCCGAGAGCCGATAGTGTCCATATAATAGCTTTTGCAATAAAGCATTCCAATACTCTCGTCCTTGTTGACGCGTACGCGTAAGACAGGAAGAGAACGCCGTATTTGCAATAAAAGCAAAACGTTACCTACTCCAGCACAGCGCTCTACGTTATCACACAAACGTGTCAATGCAATATATGTATATTTTCTGCGTCAAGCAAGAGCTATGTATGATGCGTTTCAGTTTAACAGTATTTCATCTTGATTCTAAGCACATGCCATTCGACAAAGCTGGTATTTTGATCTGTTCTAGTTTTGTTCTGTTTTCTTTTCTTTTTCTCACTCCTCTTCTGTCAGTTGGTTTTAGAAACTAACTTTCGGCACATACAGTTCGTCTTAACTAGAGGCATGCTTTTTGCACATCTTCATATTCCTCACAGGTGTCAGGGATATTAACTCGATAGCTGCTTCTATTACGTTTAGATATCTGGTGGCAGGCAGTACCGCCAGGCCTTAACGAAACGCGCAGCACTGTCACAGCGCAAGCTGGAAGAGCGGCCTCCAAAAGCCTTTTTTAACACTCTTTGGGTAGCTGCTCCAAACGCACTTGCAGAGTATCCACTACGCCATTATTTATTGTGGGGTAGGCAGACATTCACTATGCCATCCTTCGTCATTCTTCGAAGAAGCATGGTACCAGCTGCACACTTGCAAGGAACTTTATGTAATTTAGGGGGGGGGGGGGGAACTGGACAGGAAGACAAAAGAACACGCTTTCCAGGTATGCCGCACACAATGGGAGGAGACGTGCAATGGCCTCGAGAGACAAATGCGTGGTGCGAACGCTTGGCGCCCCTTCCGGCACCTTGTGAATTCGGAGGAGACCAAGAGTGCTCAGGAGCACAAGATTAGCAGGCTCGTACGTGACTTTGGGGGCACACCAGATGAATTTCTTGAGGCTGTTCGCGAGCGCTATTTTAGAGCAGGAGAAAGAACACAGCACGCAATGTCTAATGGAGACAACAATGAGAAGCTAGACGCGAAGTTTAGTGAAGCTGAAATTAGGGCAGTCTTAAGCAACCTCATCACCAGGTCTGCTCCTAGCCAGGATCGGGTAACCAGCAAGACTCTACGCAACCTGGAGGATGAGTCAATTACGCGACTGACGGAACACGTTAACGACTGCTGGCGAGAGGGCTCCCTCAACGATGCGTGGAAAAGAGCCCACGTGGTCATGATTCCCAAACCGGGCAAGCAGGAGACAATCGATAACCTAAGGCCAATCTCGCTCACATCCTGCGTGGTTAAAGTCATGGAACACGCTATCCTGACTCGCGTTACTGATTACCTCGAAGACGCTGACGTCTTTCCCCCCCCCCCCCACAATGGTCGGATTTTGCCGCAACCTCTCCGCACAGGACGTGATGCTGCAGCTGAAACATCAGATTGTAGACAGCACTTTTAATTCCACAAAGGCAATTCTCAGTCTTGATCTGAAAAAAGCTTTTGACAGCGTGGAGCGTGCGGCGTGCGGCGATTCTCGATCGTGTCCGATCGCTGAGATAAGGCGAAAATTTTTATAACTATATACGCGACTTCCTCACCGGCAGGCGTGCGAGCGTCGTTGTCGGCAACGCGAAATCACCGGAATTCGAAACGAGTTCTACGGGTACGCCGCAGAGCTCTGTCGTATCGCCCATGTTGTTTAACCTCGTCCTCTTTAGCCTACCCAAGAAACTAGCGACAATAGAGGGTGTGCATCACCGCCTTTACGCGGAAAACATCACCCTCTGGGTCCCCGGAGGAGGATGTGATGGCCACGTGGAGTGAACGCTGCAGATGGGCGGGGACGTGGTGCAGGAATTTTTGAGAGGTACGGGCCTCGAATGTTCGGCAGCTAAGTCCGAGCTATTGATATACAGACCCACGAGAAGGGGCCGCGAAACCGTCCTTCTCAGTGGAGGGAGATCAGAAATCAGAGTAATAACGGCGGACGGCGTTTCCATACCGAGCGTAGAGAACATAAGAATATTGGGACTACATCTGCAGGCCAACGGTCACAACGGTGAAACAGTTCGAAGACTTAAACATTCGGTAGATGACACAATTCGACTCTTACGCCACATAACGAACAGACGCAGTGGTACATGCGGGAAAGCTGTGCGATCCGCCTCGTACAGGCGTGCGCGATCAGTCGCATAACGTTCGTCGCCCCTTATCTAAAATGGCTGGCGTCCGGACAGAACAAGGTCAACTGCATGATTCGCAAGGCGTTCAAAAGGGCGGTTGGCATACCTGTCAACGCGAGCACCGATATGTTCTTCGAGCTGAGCCTGCACAACACCCTGGACGAACTGATCGAGGCGCACAACATTGCGCTATGCGAGCGATTGTCCAAGTCGAAGACGGGCAGGCGCATTCTCGAATCTCTAGGCGTAGCATACCACATGCAATGCGGGGAGAAGATTGTTTCTATCACGGTCCGCGACCGTTTCATCGTCCCACCGCTCCCCAGGAACATGCACCCGACACACCACGTCGGGCGCCGCAACAAAAGAGCGAGTGACCTCCAAAGAATTTATGGCAACAGCGACGAAGCGGTGTATGTGGACGCCGCGCGATACCAGAGGGAAGGCGTGCTCTTGTTATCGCCGTTGTGAATCGCACATACAAATGCCTCGCAAGCGCCACGGTGCGTACGGAACACACAGAGGCGGCCGAAAAGGCGGCGATTGCTCTTGCACTGGTCGCAGCACCGGAGGCTGCGGTCGTGATCAGCGACTCGCAAGCTGCCGTCCGTGGCTTTGCGCGCGGTCGCATCTTGTGTCTGGTGGCCCGAATACTACAATCAAGTAATGGCAACAAGAATGGCGGCGAGCTTCGAGGAGCGATGGCCTCGGCGTCGTCGTCCTCGTATCTCAAAGCTGAAATGGTGAATGTCTTCCTTCTGTGGACCCCGGCTCACACCAGCGTCCCAATCGCAGGTAACCAGGCGGCCCACACCGAAGCTCGAGATCTCACTCACCGAGCCGCGGCCGATTTGGTGGCCGCCTTCACCTCCGAGAGCGGGGTGATGGCACTATTCACACACTGAATAACAACTGGAATGGTCGTGGGGTGATCGCCTGACCACATTCAATGACATTACACAACATTACAGACTAAACAGACGGAAATACCTACCACCACACAACAAATGGTACAGAAAACAGGCCGTAACTCTGAGGTTATTAAAACAAATACGTACCCCAGCCTGGTGATCCTACGCCTGTTTTATCCTCACCTATATCCGACGGGCGTGTGTAGAGCGTGCGGGGAAAGGGCCACACTGCGGCACAAGCTTTGGGAGTGTGCTGAAAAAGGTAACGTCCCTGCCGCCGCTCCCTTCGCGACGCATGTTAGGCAGGGACGAACTCCGAGGCTAATTGCTGCTACCACCACTGCGCGAGGGCAGGGGCCGGCCTCCACCGCGGATGCGGTCACTGTTGCCGATCGGGGGCGTCAGCTGCGCTGCCAGTGAGGTGGGGGGGGGGGGGGCGGCACTCACAAGTGACGAGCTGGCCAACCAGCTTTGGGTCGTCCGGAAAGCTGAAGATGCCGCCCGGGTGCAAGGACTTCAAGCGGTCACCTGAGGCACCGCCATCATAATCGACGGAGAGTGGGAAAGGACAAGGGTTAATCCCCTCTTCCACCTCGCCCGGTAAAACTGCTGAACTTTAAATAAAGTATATTCATTCATTCAGAAACTTTGTAATCCCCGCAATCGCCCACAATGAGTATGCGCCACAGTTTATAGGTGAACAAGTTTAATGTAAAGGGTTGGAGCATTCGACGACCCATTCGGTGCACAATTCGCATTATGTGGCACCTGGTTCTTCCTTTGCTTCTATAAAACTCTTCATTATTCATATTAACGTGATTATTTTCCCGACATCAAGCCTGCCTAAGGTCAGTTTGCAAAGAAGTTCCAACACCGGCATGACTCGGCGGTAGGATACTGGACCAGCACGCAGCGGACCCGGGTTCGAGTCTTGTTGTGTCCTTCATGTTTTTATTTACTGGTTTTTTTTTCGTGTGAGAGCGGTTACAGACAACAGCGGTGGCGGCGACGGACAACTACGGTGCGCACGCGACTCGTGTTATGATCCCACAACAGCTTTCGCTGTAAAAGAATGGTGACCTAACCCGAACAGAATCTTTAAACACTGGGATCGAGTTTCAGCTTCGAGAGAGAGAAAAAGAAGATAAAAGCAGAGAGGTTCACCAAAATGTAGCATCCGGTAAGCTACCTTGCACTGAGGTTGCGGAATAGGGGGTCGAAAGAGAGGGAGAAAATAAATGCATATTAAGGGGGAAGAACAACTAAACACAGACACACACACGAGAGCGTTCCACACAGAGTCGTTCTGACAAGTCAGTACATCATTGGAAGCTTAGTTGTGCTTGTAACACCCCCTTCCGCGACGTTAAATCTGTACGTTGACGTGGTATAGTCTTTCTTCTGATAGAGGCTCGTCGTCTAACTTGTTGAAATCCTGACAAAGTGACCGTCTTCTCATGCTATACTCCGGCTGTCGTGTTTACCCATTCGTATATGCCTTCCATATTGGAATGGCCGACGTCACCGTCGGTGAACACTTTGGCGACAAAGAATCAATTCACCATATTTATCTTGGAAAACGCCGGATAACTCAATGACTATCTTGGCAGCTGAAAATAAATAAGAACTTTTGGGTACCGTTCAGTATTATTCTTTTTTCTTTTGCTGCAGAACTACTCCTTATGGAGCAGCCGAGGCATTAGGAACCTGAACTTCTCCTCAGCAAAGCAGTTAGAACAGAACTTTGGGAATCTCTACTGGTCAAATTTGAGCCAAAACATCAATTCGGTATGACGTGGGAGGTGTTTGAAAATAACCTTTTATTAAATTCCTTCACTAGCGAAAAAAAATGAGACACTGACAGCTGCATCGCCAAAGAGACAGCGGCATCAGCTTTTATAATTCCGGAATTGCACGAAGATTATGCGTGTCAGCTGGGTCATCTCTCCTCTTCAACAACGTCGGAACTCGTAGCGTTTTTACTAGTCATAAGCTTTACACAGTCAACGACACCAAAAAACGGGTGATAATTACAAACGCTCTGGCGGCACTCGCATGTGTGGATAATTCCACTTCAAGACACATTGATGTGCGTATAGTATACGCTATACTGAAAGAACTTTCAGAAGCTACGAATTCAAATCATTGAGTGGCATTTCAGTGGGTATCCAATCACTGCAGAATCAAGAGAAATGAAATGGCTGATGAGTTGGCGAAAACCCGTCTTCATTCTACGCAAATGTGTCACATTTCTGTATCTCAATATGGTGTAAATAAAATTTTAAAAGAACTAAACTTGAATTATGCTTGTCAAACTGGTTCACAGACAAAACAAAGAAATTGATACTATATGCTGTTGAACCTAAACTTGAATGCCAATTATACCTTGACCTTCCATGGCGTATCGACACACTCACACATCGCCTAAGACTCGGAACTGCTTACACAAAGCACTTCCTACTTCGTATTCAGCGTGCAACATCGTCAGCGTGTTCATGCGGCCACGATGACAAGGGTATCTATCACTTCTAGCTCTACTGTCCGAAACATGACACACACCGAAGGCGACTCGAACAGGAACTCCATAAATTGGATCCCGAGCGGCCATTTGCGTTGAATAAAATACTAGGCCCATGGCCGTCATTTAAAACAAATGGCAAAGCAATAAAGGTGCTGCAACACTTCTTCGAAGAAACGAAGATTGGTGCCCAGTGCTTAGTGAAACATAACTAAATGTGATCGTGGCGACTACGTGTTTGTTCTGCCCATAGGAAAGCTTTTGCTCTCAGCTATGTGGGACTGTATGTATGTATATAACCTATTTTTCATTTATTTTTAACAATCAAGTGGAAAGGAGTAGCCGTCACCAAGTAACGGTGACAAAAACTTTTTCGTTTATTTTCGATTTCAGTAATAAAAAAAAACTGTGACACATTCCAGAAAGTTCTTCTCAGGTCTTACGGAAACAATTTTTGAGAGTTTCGTGGACGACACTTGACATTATGTTTGCCAGGGCTGTGTTTTCGTCGTGATTACACGTTAATAACATCTCGATTATTCCTTGTCACCCTCATCATCTGGAGTAGTATGCTAGTCAAATACTCTTCTTTTTTACCCGAGACAGATCCCCACAACCCAGACCTAAGTGGTGATGATGAGTATATACAGATGAGAAGATGAGGCGCATGAATAATGCTCACACCGACTTCCCCCCTCTTGCAAGCGGCCAGCCCGGCCGTGTCTTAGAAGGACATGGAACTTCGTCGAATGAATGGTTTCAGACGCAAAACATGAACAATCTCCGACACACGACAACGACGATCTGGAGAAAGCTCGACGAGAATGACGCGATAGTTCACTGGCGATGTTTGTTAACTAATTTATTAGGGCCCACTATACGGGAACTGCATTTCATCGCATAATCCTGGAGTAAGGGAAGGCGTCCAAAGCAGGACTTCATTCCCAGGACCGAAGAAAACATCGCGATGAGAGCTGTCGTAGCACTGCTTGCAATCTTGCTGACTGGCTTCTGTGATGAGGCGCGCACGTTGCCGACATTCTTAAACCCATGTGATGAACTGCTCGGATATGGTTGACGAGGTGCTAGTTGGAACATTCAACAAAGAAACGTCAATGGTGAATGTTGGTGCATGGTCGTACACTAGGTAGAAAGGAGAGGAACCTGTTATTCGTTGGACAGCGGTGTTCGGTGTAAACTTCACAAAAGGAAGAAATGTGTCCCATTCACCGTGGTGTGGTCCGATTTACATCGATAACATGTCGATCAGTGAGCGATGAAATTGTTCTGTCAACCCATTACATTGAAGGTGGTAGACTGACGTTGTTTTGTGCACTGTGCGACAAGTCGCGGAAGGTCTTCAATGAGTTTAGACAAGAAGTTCTTGCCTCGATCACTCAACAAGACGCGAGGTGCACCATTCCGTAACACAATGGCGTTGAAAAGTACATCTGTGACATCTGAGGCAGAACTTGTGCATAAAAGGGCAGTCTGCGTACCGTGTCAGGTGATCCACTGCTGTGACTCAAGTGGCCTACATATGGGTCATCATAAAAGGCTTCGAGGACTTGGCAACGTAGACAACGTGGAAGAACTGGAACCCGGAGATGTTCATCACTGGTTTACACATAACGTAGCAGAATATTGTTGTCTATCTTAAATTGTCGTAGTTGACGACGTGATCTGGCATTAGGACGAGGCGACCTGCCATTTAGATGTTCTATAATTAGGTTGCAGTACGAATCATCCCTCTGGCACGAGGCGAACTGAGTGTAGTTATACGAAGGCAGCGTGCCAGCAACCACTAGTTGGGATAGCGTAGCTGTTGACACAGCGTCAAGATCACGTGACAAACATCGACCAAACGGGCTCGACATTGATAGTGGCAGGAAGGAGCAAGAGAAAGCGTCTGCATCTTGGTATTTTTTGCCATACTTCTAAGCGACGCCGAAATCGTATTCTTGTAGACAGACGGAATACCCAACGACCCAGACGACCAGATAAGTTCTTCAGTGAAGATATCCAGCATAAGGCGTGATGATCTGTTATTACTGTGAAGTAGCGCCCATAAAGATATGGCCGAAATTCTTGAATTGCCCAAGCTACAGCAGGACATTTTTCCTCTGTTATGGAGTAGTTATGCTCAGCAGCCGTGATTTACCGACTGGCATAGGCAACTAATTTGTTTTTTCCTTATCTCAAAATAAAGAATAGCATAAGCAACTACTCTTTCTCGTGAACTTTCATTCCGTTGTAGAAGAACTGCACCGTTCCCATGGCCACTAGCGTCGGTACGTGAACAAGCGGGTGCGTTTTGGTCGAAATTTGAGAGGACGGGGTCGGATGTTAAAGCGTGCTTTAGGGCTTGAAAGGCATGTTCGCAGTCATCGGTCCACGTAAAGGCACGTTCGGACGTCAGCAGTTTGTGCAGTGGCGAGACGATGCTAGCAAAGCGGCGAAAGTACGACGCCAGGCATACAAAACTGCGTAAGTGTTTTTGAGCTTCTGGGCGAGGGAAGCTTATCACAGCAGTAATAATTTCAAGATCCGGCCTAATGCCGTCCTTGCTGACAAGGTGGCCCAACACTTTGATGTTCGTGTTGACGAATTGACGTTACTCCGTGTTTAGCTGTAGTCTAGCGTTAGAAATACACGACAAAACTTTGTCCAACCGCTCAAGGTGCTGACTAAATGTGGTGAAAAATATGACGATGTCGTCTAGATAACAGTGAGATGTTTTTCATTTGAGGCCGTGAAGAAGCGTGCCTATCATGTGTTCAAATGCGGCAGAGGCGTTACTTAAGCCGGAAGGTATGACGTTGAATTCAATGAGGCCATGTGGTCTTGCAAATGCAGTTTTATCCTTGTCCGCTTTGTGCATGAGTATTTGCCAATACCCAGATCGAAGGTCGAGGCTGGAGAAGAATTCAGCGCCCTGGAGAGGGCCAAGTGTGTCGTCAATGCGTAGCATCTGGTACACGTCTTTTGAACGTGATCTTCATAGGTCCCCAATAGTCAACACAGAATCGTACCAAACCATCCTTTTCGCGGACCAACACGGCATGTGAAAACCAAGAGCTGGATGGTCACCGGATGACATTTTATTTGAGCATGTCGGCGACGTAGTCTGCAATCATCTTTCGCTCAGAAAAAGAGACACTATAGGGGCAGTGGCGTACAATTGTATTGCCTTGAGTCTCGATGCGAAGCACTGCGATGGAAGTACTGCTCAGGAGCTTGGAATGGACATAAAAGGAAGCGCTGTGCTTTTGAAGTATAGCTAAATGTGCTTCTTTTTTCGCAGCCTGAGGATTAGGGTTTATTGCGGCCGGCAAAGCAGTCATCGTTGCTTCGTCATTGTTACCAGACGCTGAAGAGGGTGGTTCCGCCTGGAGGGGCTCGAGAGAAAGTGGTTTGGTGTCAGTAAAGCAAGTCACAGTGATGCCCTAGGGCAGCTCAACATGAAAAGTAAGGCTAACTACGGCGACCAACGCTTTATGATCATGGAACCACACCAGGCTAGAAGCAATGGTGAGGTTGCCAGATATGTAACGTCCGGAAGGTGCAAGAAACACATCTTCATTATTGATGGTATCGGATGTCAGTGTCAGGATATGCTCATGACCTGGAGGAATGGAGCAATCAGCAGACGCGGCCAAACGGAGGCTATGTGCATCTAAAGTTGAGGAAATGGTAGTGTCTGCTATGTGAATGATTCTATGACGGCAAGATATCACTGCAGAAGCTGAAGAAAGGAAGTTTCATGCCAAAATGAGTGCGTTAGAGCACAAAGATAGAATAGGAAATCGTATGTGATGAAGAATGCCCTCAATAGAGATTCGCACTGTCCAAACACCGGAGTGTCGTACAAAAACTATAGCGCACCGAAGAGGTGGACCACCATATGGCGTCTTGACTTTTTCGCAAACGAGAACACAGGTCGACAGTTATCACATAAATTGATGCACCCATGTACACCAAGGCTTCCGTCCAAACACCTTAAACACACACTGAAAGTACATTGAGGGACGTTCCGGAGAAGTTTGATGCAGCTCATACCATGCGGCTTTCCATCCTTAAGCTGCACTGTTCAGTTTTCCAGTCGAAGAGCATATGTCGTTTTAGCTGGTCGAAGAAGAGATGACGACAGCCGAATATCCAATGGGGAGCGACGACGCGATGAACTGAACGCATCCGCTTTATCGAAGATCTGCGGAGATGATTAGCGACCCTAGTAATTATATAGGCGGTGACGGAAAGGAACACAGGCGAACTCATCTCGTTCAGAATTGTCATAGCCAAGCCTCTCATCTTGTTAACGCCACCAGCAGAGCCTTCAGATGTGGCTTCAAATTCCGCAATATTAGCAGACACGTCGTGGTCGACGCCAGGCGTTGCCCTTGGTGTGAGAGAATTGAGTGAAGCAGGCACTGTCGACGCAGGTGGACAGCTGGGAAGGTGGCACGAGAGCGGCAACCTGGGCATTGGTGAGCGTTGGTGCGGGATGCGGGTTCGGGACTTGAATGCATGTCATTGACGCCACCTCTTCCCTGACGACGGTGCAGAGATTGTCTCCAGAAGGTGTGGTACGGCGCTCAAGAGAGGATGACACCGCTTGTATTTGCAATTCTTCGCGGATAATAGAAAAGATCAAGGCCCGTAGCTGGCTGTCGTTGGGTGCTCGCGGAGTAGGCACGTTAAGCTGCAAGAGGAGAAGATGAAGATCATCGAGGCGCTGACACGTGCTGATGATATCTGCGACTGTGGTAGGATTGTTTGCTACCAGAGCGTTGAACGCCATGGTGTCGATTCCTTTTAGCAGGTGATGAATGCGGTCATTTTCTATCATCGATCCGTGGACCCTATGGCAAAGGGCGAGGATGTCTTGAATACCAAGTATATGGCTTGCCAGAGTGCTGGACACGCTCAGCAAGCTTCCGTTTGGCAATGTCGGAACGCACAGAACGGTTGTCGAAAATCTGGTGCAGGAGCTGCTTAAAGGTCTCCCAGTTAGAAAAATCTAGCTCATGGCTGAAAAACCAAGTCTTGGCGACCCCTGTGAGATCGAACGGGACGCGAGACATTTTCGTAGAATTGTCCCAGTGGTTGAGCAATCTCATGCGGTCGTATTCCTCCAACCATTGCTCCACGTCTTCACCACGAAAACCAGCGTACATCGGGAGATCGTTCTTAGGAGAGGTGACGGTCCAAGAAGGAATCCGCAATGGTGCAGGCACGGTGGATGAGCCCGCGTGGTTCGGCTCATCGTCAGACATAACTGAGAGATGGCTGTAAGGCGACCATCAGAACGAAGCTCCAGGAGAGTGTGAGCACTCTCCACCACTTGTAAAGCAACGTTGAGGACCGAAGACTCTTCTTTATTTGCGGAGACAGATGCGCACAACCCATATATAAATATATATATATATATATATATATATATATATATATATATATATATATATATATATATATATATATACATACATATATATATACATACATACATACATATATATATATATATATATATATATATATATATATGAGATCTAACAGGCAGTAATGCCAAGGAATGTACAGGGAAGTTATTAGAACCAATGGAATGTGAATAAGAAGAAAGAAAAGTGGATGAAAAAATAACCAGCCGTGAGCAGGAATCGAACCTACGACCTTCGAATAACGTGTTAGATGCTCTAACCAGTGAGCTACCACAGCGGCCTTCCCTCCATCCACTTATTTGGGTTTATATGTGAATTTAGAAGTAGGAGTGACAGTCAGCGCCATCTATAAGCCAAACGACGAGTGTGAAAACACTCTTATGCGCATCTTTGGCGTCACGTAGCACGTGAACCTATTATGAGCGGGCAGCTGATTAATTTTCCCTTTTATACAACCTAAACACACCAAGTCTGCACGTACGAGACCCTCGTTCAATAAAATAAGGGAAAGAAGTGTATACCTAAGGGCTCGTTTTTTCCGTGTTTTAACACAATATTAATGAGCTCTAACAGACAGTAATGCCAAGGAATGTACAGGGGAAGTTATTAGAACCAAGGGAATGTAAATTTCTCAATTTCTAAAACTTCTAAATTCACATATAAACCCAAAAAAGCAGATGGAGGGAAGGCCGCTTTGGTAGCTCAGTGGTTAGAGCATCGAACGCGTTATTCGAAGGTCGTAGGTTCGATTCCTACTCACGGCTGGTTATTTTTTCATCCACTTTTCTTTTTTCTTATTTACATTCTATTGGTTCTAATAACTTCCCCTGTACATTCCTCTGCATTACTGTCTGTTAGATCTCATTAATATTTTGTTAAAACACGGAAAAACGAGTCGTTAGGTATACACTTCTTTCCCATATATATATATATATATATATATATATATATATATATATATATATATATATATATATATATATATATATATATATATATATATATATATATATATGTGTGTGTGTGTGTGTGTGTGTGTGTGTGTGTGTGTGCCTGGTTTCTCTGTAGTTTGTACAGTTGCTTTCTGAATGATTCTTAGGAATAATCTTAGATTAAGCCATCCGTGACCATCACTTTCTGAAACGAGAATATTGCTGGACTATTTGCCACGTGTGTGTGTGTGTGTGAATATATTCTTTCTCTTTCTCTATATGTCTATTTCTGTACACCAAAGCAGCACTCTCGGAGGGCGTTTTATTCTTATGTGTTCCTTGGCATGAAAAAGATTTTCTATCTTCTTAGCGTGCCCACGAATATTTTTTCAGTCACAAGCCTCAGAAGATTCGCGTACGAAAAATGTTTCATTGTTACTATCAAAATAACGGTCTTAAAACACCTGCATTGGATGTTTTTCCCTACATTTATACGGGATCACCCTTTTAGCTTGCGTGCCGACCACATCTTTCAGCTTGTAGTCCCAGCAGAATGTATGACATAGCATTTTCGCCATATCTCGAGCTGAAAGGGCTCCACCGAAATCGCTTTTGCGTAAATCGCCCTCATGCGAACCACCTAATAAGTACATTTTTCTCCTCTTATCGCTTTGTCGTTCTCGCCAAATGTTGCAGCAGTATTGCGACGAGTCTGTGTTGTTTGAAATTAAATTTTAAACGCAAGATATTGTTGTGGTTTTTTTTTTGTGCTGGTACCAATTAACATTTTTCCCTACAAATTCATCCCTTATCGCAAACGTACACCGGTATGCAGCTTTTCACGCTTTTTGTAAATAAAACCAGGGGATAAACTTTTCTCACCGTTCAGTTTCCGGTGGCAAGCAAGTATCTTAAGGTTACTTTCAGTTCGCTCGGATTAATGTAGCTCTACTCGTCCGGCGGGGAGGAAGTTTTTCCGTGTTTAGGGTAGTTTTCTCTTTTGATTCTTCCCGCACCTCGTAGCTTACTCAGTGTTGGTCTGGACATTCACTTCACCTCGTACTGACGAGGTCGGCAAAACTAATGTGAAGGGGATTATCGCATAAGGTGTGACGGAACAATCAAATTTAAGATGAAAAGAGCATACATGTCCTAAATCCAACCATTTTTGAGAACGTGAGCATTTTCTTCAACATGAGTTACATCATACGCAATAGCCAAGTAGCCAAGTATTGAGCAATATTTGTTTTATTTGTTGAGTCAAGGAAGGCAAACGACAGGCCATTTATTCAGTTCCACCAGCGTAAGTTGTCCCAAACTCCAGAGCCGATTTCAGATGCCTGGTTTCTTTGTAGTTTGTACAGTTGCTTTCTGAATGATTCTTAGGAATAATCTTAGATTAAACCATCCGTGACTATCACTTTCTGAAACGAGAACATAGCTGGACTATTTGAAGCAATACATTTTTTTTTCAATCGGCCAATGGATAAGACCGTAAAACTGGTATACGTCACCTCCTTTTCATAAAACTTTAAATGTTCATATGACATAATTCGAACAGTTGAAGTGACCTGGCGATTGATACCTTTTTTACCAGCCTTATATAGGAGTAATTATGGTATATATAATTAGAACTCTAATTAGGAGCTATCCTGCAAATGGTACTAAGTGATGCTAATTACATCATAGCGAGCGCACGGTAAAACGTACAGTGCGATCAGACTTGCTAAAAACGCAGGCTTAAAAAAAGAGTTTATGAAAAGAATTGCAAAGACTATGACAACGTTAGTGCAGCTTTTGCGACTATGCTCCCCTTCTATTACTATTCTTACTCATCAAGCCCATCAAAAAATTGCGGGACCCTTAAGCTTCGCTTTTAAGAGTTGAACGTGATAGCGAAATCCGGCCCCTAGTGCACCCTTCAACCGCTAAGGGTATACTTATTAATAAGTTTTGTTACACACACACACGCGCGCGCGCGTGCGCGTGCGTGCGCACAAACGCAGGCACACAGTAGATCATACCAGCGCTGGTGAATCGTACATACAGGTTTTTGATCTAAAACAAGAGTGTCATGGCCTCCAAGATACATGCCGCGCGCTTAGCATCTCGGAGGCCATAAAGAGTCTCACAATACCTCACAGATAGCAGCACATTATCTAGCGTTTGCTGTTTGCTTGATCAACGTCTCTGAAAAGGCATGATATGTTTTCCGCTAGATGGACATAGTTGTCTATTTCTAGAGCTGTTTGAAAGTTCCTGTGTGTTTTTAGCGGCGATGGCTTAACTATCGCAGCCTCTTTTGACGTAGCTTGAGGCTTCCCAAATGCGCCAGAAATCGCCGAATTGGCTCGTTTTCGTCATGACACCTGTCGAACAAAACGTGTTCAAGGGGCCCTGAAACACTTTTTCAAGTAACCATGGAATGAATTCCCTAGAAGATCTTATTGCCTCACAAATTCAGTGCCGCAAAATGTTTAAGAATCCGTCCTGTACGAGTGAAGTTACAAAGGTTTGTCACATGTTGCAATTGCACTATCTCTTCTCTCGTCCCGACGAAAGCGCTGGAAGCTAAGCATGGAGGGTTGGAAGAGGCAAAGAAACTAGCGCGCCTCGGGACCTTTAGCACTTGTTTTCTACAAATGCGCGGATTTTGCAGTGTGATAGCGCGTGCAGCCATGGACAAGTAGCGGCCTTCCGCAGCGATTTCTGTAACTTGCTTTTTCGCTCGCAGACGCACACAGGATTTTTCACTCACAACCAACGCCGACGGCGGGGTTTCTGCGACACGAGCTCTCTAATGCTGTCGCGTTAAAACACAAAACACTGTGAGAGTCCTCGCCGAAATATGACAGTCGCAAGCCAGCGGCGTGCATGGTCTAACAATGATAGCAACGAAATCCTCGTTCATAACGTACCTATTTGCAGCAACACCCGCTCACCGCTCGCAGCTATCTAGTGTCGAACGCTGAAGGATGTGCTGATGCTCGCTTTCTATTTCTGTTTGTACAATAACAGTTGATACTTCAGATACCCTATTGATTTTTTTTTGATTTCTACATGCACAACAAACAATTGCACGAAACTTTTAAATTAGCTCGACCTAACATTACCGTAATGCATCGTGGTAATATTGCCAGGCGGCAATATTACTACCTTGTAATACCTTCCTAAATTGAGGGACGTAAAAACCAAGAAAAGAGGATAGAGGAGAAAAGAAGGAATGTTAACCAGTTCAGAGTTGGCGGTAGTATGCTACGCTTCCCCGGAGACAATATTATTTGTTCGGGTTTGACGTCCCAAGACCACTAATAATTATGAACGTCGGGCTGCGGAAATTTCACGCACCAGTGGTTGTTTAACGTGTTTAACATGTTAAACATCTGAGTGCGTTGAGCTCAAGCATATCCACCTTCATTGTAAATGAAGGCGCCGTACGGGATTTGATCTCGCAACCTTCGGGCCAGCATTTCAGTACCTTAACCGCTGGGTCATCGTGGCTTGTTAACCAAGGAAAACATTTGGCAGATCCCACGTACCTGGGAATCAATGTTATGCGAAGCATGCGTAGGAAAGGTGAGAACATGTTGCAATTTTTTTATTGAGCGACATGTCATTAAATGACGCTGAATATATGTACAAATGTTGCACGCACAGACATATGTTGAAGACTGGCAGATGTTTATATAACCAGTTGTTTACACTTGTTCAACGATGTCAACTGGCCCCGCCGCGGTGGTCTAGTGGCTAAGGCACTCGGCTGCTGACCCGCAGGGCGCGGGTTCGAATCCCGGCTGCGGCGGCTGCATTTCCGATAGAGGCGGAAATGTTGTAGGCCCGTGTACTCAGAATTGGGTGCACGTTAAAGAACCCCAGGTGGTCTAAATTTCCGGAGCCCTCCACTACGGCGTCTCTCATAATCATATAGTGGTTTTGAGACGTTACACCCCACATATCAACGATGTCAACTTGAACATGCGTATTAGCAACAACAGAAGCCGAAATGAAGTGCTGATTCTCACGAAGATGCTGGCCCTGGAAGCTGCTACATAAATCAACTTGAGCGCATGGAAGCTAACCACTATTGACATTATAACCCGACGTGACGGGGGTTTAAATGGAGTACGTAAGTAATGTTTATAAAATTGGGTATGCAGCACTGCAGCCACTATTGACGTTTCACAAAACTTAGCGTCTATTTGAAAAGTAGTTCCGACACGTGGTGTTGCTTTCTGGTAGAATGAGTGAAGGCTCACTGACGCACATGTTCCCTTTCGTCTTTGTGTGAAAAGCCTCGTTAATTTCATGCTCGGTCTTGTTACGATAACTTAAGAGTATCTTGCAATCACCCTCCCAGAAAAAGAGATAATGCTTTTGAGTAGTTAACTTGTACTTTTCGACTCGTGGCAGATTCTTTTTTGCCTTTCACTCTTATATGCACGTGATGGTTTTTGTTCTGGTTTTCAGCTATATATTTCTATGTGTAATAAATTTACACACAGTTGTTCGCCCGCGCTTGTGTCGTGTGTTCAATCTTTCTCCTTCCCGTTTTTTGCGCTGTTCCTCTCAGTATCATGTACCAACTGGCCCTTCAAGCAACCCTTCTTCAACAAATGTCTGTGCGTGCACCATTTGTACATATATTTAGCGTCATTTCATAGCGTATCGCTAAACAAACAAGATTGCAACACGGTCAACGTCCTTCAGCATGCTTCGCATATAACGTAGATCCCCAGGTACGTTGGATCTGTTGAATTTTATTTATTTATTTATTTTATTAACTTTACACTTTTTGGTAATATTTGTAGCTTAAGCAGCTGATCTTTCTGAACAAAAAAGGAGTTATTGCTCAACTCTGCGACCATATTTCTTAAATCGCTCCCTTGCACTAAGCCGTGACAAGAAGGTATATGCCCCGCCACGGTGGTCTAGTAGCTAAGGTACTCGGCTGCTGACCAGCAGGTCGCGGGATCAAATCCCGGCTGCGGCGGCTGCATTTTCGATGGAGGCGGAAATATTGTAGGTCCGTATGCTCAGATTTGGGTGGACGTTAGAGAACCCCAGGTGGTCGAAATTTTCGGAGCCCTCCACTACGGCGTCTCTCCTAATCATATGGTAGTTTGAAAGACGTTAAACCCCACATATCAATCAATCAATCAACGCGGTAGGACAAGGAAGTCCACGATCCGGGACCGCAGCGACCAGCCAGAGTGGATGGCTGCGTCCGTCCTCAGGGATAGCGTGCAGGTAGACTCCTATAAGTCACGCAGGTGGGCAAATTACACCGCCACTGCGCAGCATGTTTTCTGGATAGGCGGTGTGCGTGGTTCAAACATTGAGAAATACTGACAGTGCATTCGACATAGAAATGTGGGGTTTAACGAGTGCATTTGACATCATGGCAGTGCACTCGACAATAAACACTATCTGCAGGACACGATGTATAGAAGACATGAACAATTGTGCACATCAGAAAAAGTTTGGCTTTACAAAAATATAATGCCTAACTCACGTTTTGATTGTCCTCCTGAGGCGGCTGTTAAAGTTAGTGACCACCGAGCCGACGCCATGCGACCTGGCAGTGGTTGAGACCCTCGCTTTTTCGTTTGCGAAACAGCTTTAGTGGCAGCTCTTTGCTAAAGGATGTTTTTCTATGGTTTGCACACATCTCCCTCCCTTCAGAAATGTGCAGGTAGGGACCGAGAGTATAAGGAAACGTCTGGCTGCAAGGTGTGAAGCACCAGCAGCATCTCTGCAATGTAGACGGTTGTTGTCGGTGTGCACGATACTGCAGGTCGGGCAGGCCAGGGACTCACGACGGGAATATTGGGGCCGCGCTCAATGGAGGTCTGGCTTACGGGTGGCGGGCGTGGCGGCGTCTTTGGTCTCGCCTACGATGATTCAAAAGTAGAAGACGAGGGTCATAGCCAACAGGACAAAAAATTATTTCTTCTCTTCATTTAGCAAAAGGCACCGGCATCCCGATGCAGAATGAGAAATTCACCAGTGCAGCTGTGCTGTGAGAGGGTTTGTGAACGCATCATCCCCAACTTTCCCTGCTAATTACAGAAGCTCGAAAACGAAAAAGCAATCAAAAAGGGAGAAGGCATTATATGTCATGTTCCGTAAGTTATCTTTGGCCGGAGGTACACATGACTTCCACCACCAGTATATCGCCGGTGGTGACATGGGAGCGAATATCTGGGCAGGAACTTCGGGATGTCTAGCCTTCGCGCCTGGTCAGGCAGAAAGGAAGTTTCAGATCCGAAACAACGACAGGAAAACACACACTTTATTACTGAAGCGACCTTTAAATATTCGTAAAAGGCTACATTTTGCGTGATCCCATGTGATCCGTCTAGGCCCGTAGCAAGGAAGAAAGCGCTAGCCTCCCCCCCCTCCAAATAATTTGGATGAAATAGGGTGTTTAACCAAGGAAAAATAATAAAAATAGATCTTATTCAAAGTCTGGAACGAGTATCCTTCCCCCCACGAGGAAAATGCCTGGCTGTGGGCCTGTATCCGTCCCACCCATTTACCAGGGATGCTGCGAGAACTCGAGGTGCCGCTGTGCGGGTGCGTTGGCTTCAACACGATTACTGAAACTTCAAAGTCAGAGTGCGGCGACGCTTGTCGTATTGGTTTGCCTGTCCCGCACGTGATACACTGAAGTGCGATCTCGTCTGTTTAACAGCATCGATCAACCTCTGCTTCAGGTTATCTGAAACTTCGAGTAAGCAACGGACCTCAAAACTTCTGTTCAATAGTGTAAAAGCACTGCGAAAAGCCCGTAATCATTACCTTTTTATATTGCGACAAAGACTTGCTATTAAGGCATAATATTTTTTGTTAAATGTGTGCTGTTTGGCCGGTGTTGTGTATGAAATGAAGTAGTGCCTTGTGAAATCTTTTTTCTTGTATCCAGCGGTTGTAACTATCTGTGTCGCTGTAGCGAAGGCCGGCTTGAAGGAGGTGACGGGAGCGTTCTGGCTGCAACCCTTTACATGTCCATAAAAAGTTGTATGTATCTGCTTGCATCGCAGGAGTGAGACAATACAGACGCGTATCACCAACTCGTAAATGTGACCAGTTTCATGACAATCTAACGGCCGGTGTAAAGTCCACCCCTGCCCGAAGCCTTCTAAGCACAACTTCCTCCGCCCTAGTAAGGTGAGGGGGAGAGAGCAGACACACGGTGGTATGAAAGCACGTGTATCCTTCCGGAGAACATTTTTACGGGTATGGAGTAAGTTTAGGGGCTGAGGTGGAAGGGCAATGGCTGGAAGGTCTATGTCTGGAGGGCAGTGCACCTGCTGCCCAGCAGCAATGTTGTGTGGGTTCGCAGCATGGTCTTGAAGCCAATGTACTTTCACGCAAGTAGCCGTATTATGGTTCAGCTTATGAATCGCCTCGCATATATCCATCGCCTTGTGTACTTTCTTGAGCTCCTTGATAGCTCCTAAGCAATTAGTGTATATGTCAATCAGCCGAATTGTTGGCAGCTTAGAGGTAGCATCCTAGATTGCGTCGTGGATGGCTTGAAGTTCCATGACAAGAGGAGTGGCTTCCGTAGATAGATAACGCTGGTGGCCACTGACAAAATTATGCTTAGTACTCATGAATGATGTCCTTTTGCCGTCTTGTAGGATAGCAGCATCTGTATATAGTTTGCAAGTATTAGCGCACGGGGCCTCGATGATGGAGCGTTCGTCGGTTGTAGATGGTGTATCGGAGCACCGTAACTTTGTTGTTTTATTAGATGTGGTGGTGGTGACTTCCCAGGAAGGCATAGACTCGGGCTGGTTGTCAATGTGGGAGCCATGTTGAAAGTGACCATGCAACGCAGCAACAACTGGAACAAGTTGCCTTTTGATTTCACGAACTTTTTCTCTTTGCGAAATCAGCTCTGCAATTGTGTTAAGCTGGGCGTGCTCCTGTAAAGTTGGTATAAGAGGGATGCGAGATAACGCTGTTATTGTGTGCATAGCATCACGGTTAATAGTCTCCAACTTTTCCAACTGGGCCAAAGTTAACCGTTGAAATCGCGCCTGGTATAAAATTATTGGCTGCAGAACTGTGTGGACGAGCTGTCCAGCTACATGTGTATGAGCTCCAGCTGCTTTCGATGCAATGCAGCGAATCAGATGAATTGTTTTTGTGGAACCCTGTCTGACTTTGCGAAGCCATCTGCAGTGCACTCCACTGCCGGACTGGTGAATATCAATACCTAGTATGCGGACCTCCGAAGACTCAGGAATGGTCACTGCACCTAGTGTAAATGTAAAGGGGCACTGCTTGATTTTTCTGCGCCCTGTCGTGTTAGCCACCTGAACATAGCTTGTTTTTTGGGCGGACATGTTTAACCCTGCGTTCCGAGCGTAGATTTAAAGAACATCAAGGCCTTTCTGAAGCTGTTGTGCTTGTCTTGAGACGTCCTAATGCACACACAATAAATTCACATCATAAGCGTATATCAGAAATCTCTCATCTGGAATTCAGTGTAGTTACCATGCCTGAGGTATTAGAGCAATGTTGAACTGGAGCGGACCCAAAACGGATCCTTGCAGGACACCTCTGTTGGACATAAAGCAACCTTCAGGCTTTCCATCTACTGTTACCGCAAATGTGTGGTTGTGAAGAAAAGAGTAAATAAATCTTACTACTCGCAGCGGAAATCCAAGCTCAGGTTAGATAAAGTGACGTCATGGTTTATGTTGTCGTAAGCTTTTGTTACGTCGGTTGCTAGTACAGTGCGTACTGCGTGGCTGTGTGGAAAAACTTGTAAAATGTCATTCGACAAGATAGAAAGACCGTCTTCAGCCCCCAAAGGAGAACGGAAGCCAATTTAAGCCAGATGGCTCTTGTTGTGTCGTACAAGCCACCAGGAAACACGTGTGGCCAACATCTTTTCAGAAAGCTTGCAGACAGTAGCAGTCAATGAAATTGGGCGTAAGGATTGCAGGTTATTTGGACACTTTCCGGGTTTGGTAATCGGGACGACAACTGAGTGTTTCCCATCAGATCGGACGTCCCCAGTCTCCCATACTTTATTATTAGCCTGCAGAAGTGCATCGAGAGCTTCACCTTCCATGTTCTTGAAAACTTCGTAAGGAATACCGTCAAGACCAGGTGTATTCCAGGGTGAGAAGTTTCAATCGCCGCTATTAGTTCGGCCATGCTGAAAGGACTGGATATATCGGATTTGGCACTTGGGTCAAGCTTGTCGATTTCGGGGCAGGTTATAGAAGATGCGCTATCATACTTCGGGGAAAATGATCTTGCAGCCCGCGCTGCAAATTCTTGTGGCGTACTTTGCATCGATAACCTAACGCTCGCTGCAGGGTCAGGTTGCTTGCGAACTCGTTTCATTGGCTGGAACGTACGCCAAAGGGCTCTGTTTCCCATGCCATATCCAAGTTTTTCACACCACTCATACCACCGCTGTCGAGAAAACTGCTTTTTGTGCCGACGCGCCTTTGCTGCTATGTGGTTGTCATGTACGCAGCTACCTGGTGCATCTAGATTCCTCGACGCATACAGCTCCGTCTGATGTCACTTCGCCCAGAGTCTCAAAAGAACGAAGCCCGGTTGAGGTTGTTCTTCATCAACGGTGGTCACGACTGTGTTACTGCGGAGCAGTTCTTGCTAAGCGGAAAAATTTCTGTGGGGTTTGTGGAAACTTTATCAATTGACAATTTTCTAAATTTATTCCAATGCGTGATCGCAACGCGTCGTTGAATTTTTTTTATGCGTCTTCTTTGTAAACCAATATTGATTGGCATATGGCCACTACTACCCCAGGTAGCTGGCTCCACTCGCCCTTGCGGCGTCCCAGGACCCAAGCACCATGTGAGATCGGGAGCGTGCGTTTCCGATGTTGTACGTACAGAGCAAGTAGACATGGCGTGATGGTTCAACAGAGTAAACGTGGCATCAGTCATGATGTTTTTAACCGGGCATCCTCGTTGGGAGTTGTGCTTGTATCCCCGATCTGTATGTGGAGCCTTGAAATCTCCACTTACTAAGGTAGGAATACTCGGATACGTAGAACGCAGTTGTGCTGTTCATTCCAAGTTAAGACGTGTACGGTGTGGTCTTGCATAAAAATACACTAGTACGGCAGGAGTTTTAAATGATCGTGTCAGAACCGTTACAACTTCTTGATTGCCACTGCACCATGGTACTATAGTAATCATTGTATGAGCAGTGGTTGTGGCAGCGTGACTGCTTCTAACTATCCACTTGAATTCTGTACAGATCTACTGAACCTGTTGCCTCTGGTTGATCGTCGTATGCTATTAGCATGTATTCAAGTAATACACGTGTGACATTTGGCTGCTTCGCTCTCGTGGCTGACTTGCTGGGCTGGCTTGGACTGCACTTCTGCGCCTGCGTAGTCTGCACTTCCGACGTCTAGCGGGGACAAGAGCCTACATAAGGACGTGCTGCTGGACGATGGCGATCATTTGGCAGCAGTGGTTGTGGGAGCGTGCCTGCTTCTAACTATCCACTTGAATTCTGTACAGATTTACTGACCCTATTGCCTCCGGCTGGTCGTCGTATGCTGTTAGCGTGTATTCAAGTAATACACGTGTCACGTTCGGCTGTCTTGCTCTCGTGGCTGACTTGCTGGGCTGGCTTGGACTGTACTTCTGCGCCTGCGTAGTCTGCACTTCCGACACCTAGCTGGGACAAGAGCCTACATGAGGACGTGCTCCTGGACGACGGCGATCATTTGGCAGCAGTGGTTGTGGCAGCGTGACTGCTTCTAACTATCCACTTAAATTCTGTATAGGTTGGTGCTTTGCCAGTCCTTTCTCTTTTTGTGCTCTGTTATAGGCACTGCCGCTGCTGCCATTTTGTGTTGTGATTGCATCTTGTCACTATGCCTACAAATGCTGAATTGGCAAGGGAAATAGAAGCTCTCCGCTCTGAGGTTTCAGACATGCGAAACAGCCTTGAGGCATTCAATGAAATTTATGAATCAGTCAAGACAAGAAATGAAGCTCTCGCGAAAGAAAACAAGGAGTTGACAGATGAAAACAAATCACTGAAAGATGACTGCAGGCTGTTCTCGCAGCGGCTTTCTGACGTTGAGCAGTATTAACGGACGAACAATGTCGAAATAAAAAGTATTCCAAAGACAGAGGGCGAGAGCTGCCTCGCTATTGTGCAGACCATTGGCGAAAAAGTTGGCTGTGTGATTGCCCCGAGTGATGTAGATATAGCGCACCATGTACCGGGAAGGCAGGGCACGCATATTATTGCGAGGTTCTGTTCAAGGTCGAAAAAAACAGACTTCGCTGCTAAAGCAAGAAAGGCAAGACTTAATACAACAGCTATTGGGCTTTCAAGGAATTCAGTTGCACCTATCTACGTCAATGACCACCTGACACCAGAGAATAAACGACTTTTTGCGCAAGCCCTTCAGCTGAAGAGAGCAAAGGGATGGAAATTTCTCTGGACAGATAACTGCATTATCAAGGCCAGGAAATCGGAAGCTAGTCGAGCACACCGCATCTCTGGCGTGGGAGATCTTGCCGTATATAAATAACTTGTGATTGTAAGCCTCATTTTACTATACTATAGTCACCGTTCGAAATGGACGCCACCATATTTTCACTCGAACGCACCAAAGCACTTCTCAAGGACAATACGTCTGCACTGTCCCTGATTCATTTTAACATCAGGAGCCTTCGTAAACACTACGATGACCTTAGCGCTTTCTTTTCAGTTGTCGATCATACGTTTTCACTCATATGCTTATCAGAAACTTCGTTGACTTCACACGACAGCGCTATGTATGGAATCCATGGCTACACATCAGAACATTGTCATCGTAAGGGTAGTCGTGGGGCCGGTTCAGCTATTTTGGTTGAATCTTCTGTGCCTTACCGGCGGCGACTTGATTTGTCCTTAAGCACACCACTTTGCGAATTTGTTTGCATTAAAATTGGCTGTCATTATTTGTCGATGAACAACCGTAACACCATCACTATATCACTTTACCGATCCCCTTCTTCATCATATGCAGAGTTTTACGCAGAACTTGAGCTATGGGTAAACAAACTAATTGAAGAGAACAAGAACGTAGTTATATGTGGTGACATAAACATTATTATCGCTGATCAACAGAACCAATCCTGTTCTGAATACGTACGTTGTTTTCATAGTTGCGGCTTTTCGTCAGTAATACGTACTCCAACTATGTACGATTCTAATACACTGATCGATCACATTTTCGTCAGTATGTCTATTGATGACATTAGCGCAGAAGTATTGGATTTTGCTATCATGAATCATTATCCGATATTTTTGTGTTTCGGTTCTAAAGAGATTCGCCGTAGTAAAAATAACGTGCGCACTATTTTTGATTCAAAAACCTTTGTAGACACCATTCGAAAGACTAACTGGAACGAAATATATGACGAAAGTAATGCCGAAACTGCATTCAACTTTTTTCAGCTAAGGTAAGAGAATGTATTAGTCAGTCGTGATCTGAAATCATAATTAAACAATTGTTCCGTGCACCTAGGAATCCTTGGATTACTAAGGCACTAATGCATTCTATAAGGAAAAACGACAATCTTTGCAAAAAGATCAAGGCAGAACCATTCAATTATTCACTGAAATGTCAGCTAAAAACTTATTCCAATATTCTGGGAGCTGCCCTGAAGCACGCTCAACGGGAATACTATCAAAGTAAGATTAGAAATAATTGTGACAACACAAGGCAGAAGTGGCAAGTAATTAAAGAATTTCTGAACAGCAATGAGCCTTAATCGCACCCAACTGCTATATCTCTATATCTGTTAACGAAAACAGATACACTGATTCTGATTCTATTGCGGAGGTTTTCAGCTCTCATTTCAGCACCTCTGTGAGTACTAATGCACACTCAGTCAGAACTCTCACTGTCAAGTCTTCCAAGAACTCCTCAATCTTTCTTTTTGTATCCCACGGTAGCAGATGAAGTTAACAATATCATCCTATCATTAAAGAATACTGGCCCAGGGCTTGATCAAATCTGCTTTTCTAAAATAAACTTGTATCAAAATAACTTTCCCCAATCTTAGCCCATTTAATCAATAAGCTTTTCACTGCTGCTGTGTTTCTTGAAGACCTTAAAGCAGGGAAAATATTCCCATTTTTAAGAAAGGTGATCGCGAACGCTGTAACAACTATCGCCCAATTTCCATTTTACCTTTCTTTAGTAAAGTCATTGAAAAACTAATTTGCAACCGTTTAATGAACTACCTATCTAAATTCAACATATCTGATCACCAATTTGGCTTTCGTCCAGGTCTTTCGACTGAAGTTGCACTAATAACTTTCACTGACGGGATTAAATTGACAATTGATGGAGGTCTTTCTTTCGAGCGGTGTTCATTGATTTTACTAAAGCTTTCGATACAATTAACCACGCTATCCTATTTCATAAGCTTGACTGTTACGGCAAATCTGGACCACCCTTTCAGCTCTTCAAAAGCTATCTTGGTGATCGGACGCAGGTTGTTCAGATAAACCAGAGTTTTTCATCTCCAAAAACCACTAACATTGGCGTTCCTCAAGGGTCAATCCAGGGACCCCTCCTGTTTTTGTATTTATAAATGACTTACCACTTCGTCTGAATCACACTAAAGCTCTTCTTTACGTTGATGACATTGCTACTTTGTCGCACACAAGGATCCACTCATGCTACAACAATCACTAAACGTCGACCTAAATAACGTTCATTCATGGTGTGTATCGAATCTGTTACTCATCAATCCATCAAAGACTAATTTCATGGTATTGCATTCCCCGCAAATGTTTCGAAACATCGCTTCATTAGCAGTGATGCTTGATGGACACTTCATTCATGCATGTTCATCTACTAAATTTCTTGGTGTAGCATTAGATAAACATTTCAAATTCAGTGAGCATGCGCAGGCCTTAATTCAAAAGGTGTCTTTCGGTATTCACGTGATCATCAAAACACGACCTTACTTCTCCACTGAAATCCTTTTATCTTTATATAACGCAATCATTCATAGTCACCTGTCATACTGCGTATCATCATGGGGAAATACATATTGGTCACAAGTAAATCATCTAGAACGATTACAGAAGCAAGCTTTGAGACTCATTACTTTCAAACCATTTTATTCACCATCAGCGCCCCATTTTAGCAACGTGAACATTTTACCTCTGCATAAACTCTTCAGCTACAAAATTCTAATGATCATGTTTCGTATCCTTAATAATGAATTATACATTTCAAGTTTCTCGGGAGCTACTTTTGTAAATACTAACAACACGAGGTTTTCAGCTAACCGTAATTTACTTCTACATAAAGTACGTACCAACTATGGTCAAATGACGGCAAGATTTTCTTGCATAACACTGTGGAACATACTGCCTGTTGATTTCAAATCATGCTCAATGTACTCCTTTAGTAAGCGCTTGAAGGTCTTATTGTTAAATGACTTATGACTTGGATGTTTTCTTTTGGGTTTCTTTATTTCAGGCACATTGTCACTATTGCTCATATGGCCCTACGATTTTACACCGTTTTCTTTTAAATATTGCTGTGATTTCGTCGCTGTCTGCTGAGTAAAAAACTAATCCTTTTTTTACTTTTTTTAGGAGGTCCCCCTGACAGTTTTTACTTTCAGACCTCCGATTGTTCATTCGACATGCGAAAAATGTATTCATAAAAAATGTACCTATTTTTGAATATACAACAAAGAACAAACAAAATACGCGATGGCACATACACTGCGGCTTTTCCCGGAGTTCAACCCATAGTCTTAGCATGCTGTTACAAGATGCCACTCTAGCGTCACCAGCGCGAAGTCGGCGACGGGAATGACAGCAGGTTAGTTCGTTCCGTACGCAAGCAGGGACAGTGAAGGGATCAGAGACGTGAGAAAACAAAACAACTTTACTCTAGTGATATTGCAGCACACGGGATCTAGTACAACACTTCAATACAACTAACAAAATACATCAACACTTGATACAACAAAAAATACATTTAAAAAACAATAAATCAGCTTACGAGAGAGAACTATTACAAACTACACAAACTAACAACAATAGAACTACGGAGGAGAAAGCTCGAAGATATAAACAGGTGAAGGCATACGTGTGATGACCGGCAGCGTTGCGTCCCCGACGATCGCATGCGAGAAGTCGAAGAGAGTTCTGGCACGACTGCGATGTCGGCGGTGTTGCAACGCTGGTGGCTCCGGGAGTCTAGTGCTCGCAGGTGACTTCGGGCAGGTTGAGCTAACTCGAGGCGAAGTCTCGATGTCTACGTTGCAGACGTTAATATCGCGTCACAACTAGACGAACGGCTAAGTTTAGGTGGCAAGCCGATACAGAGCCACACTAAATACTTCTAGAAGAGATACTTGTTGATCTGTTTCTAAACCATGCTGGTCAGCGACTAGTCTGCCTAGCAGGGCAAAATCCTACGCCTAAATCCCCCTCGTGTCCCCTCGCTCTCTTCCTTGGGGACAAGAGACCTCTACATGGGTCCAATCATGCGCGTTTCATTAATGGAAACTCCACCCAAAAAATATATTGACCCCACCCCTTTTTAATTAGGAGAGGGCCCTCAACTAGCGAGAGTGACAAGCTGTTGGGGTGCTGTCATACGACTTGGCCACCAGAGGATTTCCCACGGTTTTCCCGTGGGAACGGTCAGACTGTTTGGCTCTCAGCTGGTGCGTCTCGTAGTCTAATCCTTGTTCGGGGTACATCGCGGCCTTCCACGACGCTGCAGACGCCACCGCAGTTACAAAGGATCAAACGTCGGCGGCGACGTTCGAGGAAGAGCACCCCATTCTGCACTTCTCGGCTCTCTTTCATGCGCCCGCCGTTCCCACGGTCAGGGGTGGAGTACGGCGCCCGTTAATTGCCGTGACGCGGGGTCGCCAAAAATGGCCGTCCGTGACACATGCCTATCAGTAATAGACGGGTTATGATACCCATTAAAATTGTACGGAGAGCACAGCCTATTATGCTCTTGAATAAGTAGTCTCCATACATCTAGGTTGTTGTATTCAAGCTTGGTTTTACTTTTTCCAAACTTGGAGCATAAGCCTAGACATTTTTACTGAAGAATTCTGTCACGTGGCAGCTGCTGTAGAGAGTTAGCCATGAATCAAGCAATCTTGTATGAGTGCCGTCAGTTGAACAAGCTGATCCAAAACTGCTGTCCAAACAGGTTGGTTGACCCGTTGTGTCGTGTGAGCGGCAGGCGTAACTGGGGAATACGCACTCAGTGAGTCGTTGCGTGTGGGTCCTGATTCTGGCGCCTCAGAATGACCAGTTCTTCACGTTCGCGTAGCCTCTCAATTTCTTTGGCCAGAGCTTCTATCCGAGCGTCAATATCATCATGGCCATCATTCGATTAAAGCAGTGGTGCAGCTAACTTTGGTTTCATTTTCTGGGTCTGTCTGCTTTGTTTAACCACAGAAGAGTACAGCTGTGTCTTGAAGCCTTGTGTGTCTTCTGCCGTGAGTTCCTCTGGCTCTTCAGTAAGAACTTCGAGGCGATGCTTAGTTCTTACTCTATTTTTTCGGTGTAGCCTTTCGTAATCTCTCTGTGCCTTTCTGTTTTATCGGACAGTTTATGCTTGTCATGTCGTGCTCATCGGATTTACATAGGCCACCTCAATATCTTGGTTGGCCCTCAGGAGTGAGCCTTTCTGGATCAATAGTACGCTGTGGGCAAAATTGCTGCATGTGTTCCCGTTGAAAGCAACGGTAACAGAAAATTGCCCGAGGAAGGCAGTGTTTAGGGCGCAACAAACACCCATAGTAGTAAAATTTGTCCGGAATACATTGGGGGCTCTGCACCGTTACTAAGCAAGTACGTCTTTTGCCCATGAATCTGGCGGCAAGAACCCTGGGCTTCGGGGAGTACAATTCGCGACATATTATCTCAAAAGAGTCTTGAGGGTCAATGCCATAGACTTTTGACAACGTGTGTTGCCATAGACAACCCACTTTTGTATGTTATGGCCCGCTGCAAAGCAGCACTCCACAGGCAGCTCTCGATCTTCTGACAGCGATATATATGTTGAAAAGCATAGTTTCTTCTCATCGTTGAGAGATGCAAAGTCCACAGTAATCGTGTTGGTCGATCTGTATGCTGCGAACTCTTTGTATTCCTTTGTTTCAAGGGCATGGTCAATGACCCTTTGAACATTTTTGTTGGGCACTGAAATTATGTCCTAGCATGAGATGTGAACTCTATAAGATTGGGAAGGGGCGGGCGTTGGGTAAGACTGAGAAGTGGAGAGCGTAGGCATTATCAGGGGTGGCCCTTACCTTTTTCAGTGGTTGCTCCGATGCGATGGCATCTTGTTGATGCACAATGACAGGAGGACCTCACTTTGCTAGAATCACGGGACTGCCAGAAAACTGCACGTCCATGGGGTCCCCACTGTCCACCAGCACGACCTCTCGTTGGTTCGTACTCTCATCTCGAAGTGTGCAGTCCTTAATCGTTGCACCTTGAATCGTCTGTCAGCTGCACGTAGCTGCTGCATAGTTGACACGGATGTGGTCAGGCACGATAGTCCAGTAGATGGCTTAGATGAAACGCTCACATCTGCCACCAGCGCGTCTTCTTCTTCAGGTGAGTATGGCCGCTGAGCCACACTAGGCCTAAACAACTTCTTTGCAGATTCAAAGTCGACTAGTCACGCAAGATCAGCAGGACAGGGCAAAGGAATGTCCTCGCGGAAGTCCTCTGGTCCTCATACGCTTCCGATAAGCTTCCTATAGATACGGTCCAGATTTTCGTTGGTGGCGAGCAATTTCTAACGGAGCGAAAGAAACCACGTCTGCGTTGAAATGTCTTCGTCTTTGTCGCGCTAATAATTACCGTTGGTCTGCAACAGAAAGCATATCTTTTACAGGTGGCAGATAAAGCCAGAAGTTTTGGGTAATCACAAGCAAAAGAGTGTGAAACGTGTGTTGCTCTTTTCTCCAGTGCTCTTTCGTGCCCGTCGAGTAAAAGAGATAGCGGTCTAAGTATGTTTGCGCATCATAAATGAACTGACGGCAAAAAGCAAGAAGTCCAAAAGGAACGTTGCAGGTGTAAAGGTTGCGTTACTGTTGTGTACTCTGCCATTGCTTTGACGCAGTTCATACAGGTTTAGTTTGAAAACACCTTCATCGAAAACACACTCCGGAAGGTTTATTTTGCTAGTAGAGAGCTGTAGTTTTTTAATTAACAGTTTTGCATGCGAGTGACATACACTGTAGCACAATATGCAGGGGTTCAAGATGTTCTTCAAATGCGCGTGAAGACACCATCACATGGTTGAGATAAGATGCAGCATAATGAAACTTTGCATCACCAAAGAAAATATGCATCATGGGCTAATATATGCCCGGCCTTTTATAACTACCAAAGGGTATACAAACACGAAAGAACTCTCAAAAGCATCTGAAGGCCGTTTAGGGGAGTGCAAGAGCTGCAATTATAAGATTTCCAGAAAAACTGTCAATAATGGTAAAGAAATTCCCGCTGCCCAACGCATAAATTACGCTTGATATTTTCGGCAACGAATACGAATCTCTCACCGTAACGGGGTTCAGTTTGCAATGGTCCACGCAGAAACGTGCCGTAATGTCTCTTGGGACCAGGACTGCAGGGAAGGCCCATGAACTTTCCGAGAACCACACTGCTCCGGTGGCGGTCATCTCATTTAGAGGTCATCCGATTTGTCGAAAAAGACTCGCTTGTGCGGGCTGTGTGGTCTGGGGTTGTAATGCAAAAAGCGGACATCACCACTGTTGACACTGGACTAGCACGTCAGTCTTTCCGCGATCTTCCGCGAACATCCCTAATAATTCTGTCAACACGGCTTTCCTCGTACGCTTCCTTGTACAGGTTCAGGTTCCGCATCCTCCGCAAAAGGTGTTGCTTTAGTTTACACTACAATGCGGTAGCCTTTTGCAAAACAGCACAGCACGAAACAAACCTTAACTAGAAAATATCGGCCAAGAAGCATGAGTACTGACACATCCGGCAGCGAAAGGAGCCTCTGACGTTTTGTTCTTCCACATTCCTTACTGAACACGGCGTTCAGCTTATGATGCACGGCTTTATGTCATTCGCAATCGAATCTTTGCGTTACGAAGCCCAGTCATTTTAGTTTTAGAATGTCCCAGCAACGAATCACCGGTTAATGAAGGCAAGTATCAAGAAGAGCCGGTTTATTTCTCCTCTCTAACTTGCATCGTTTTTTTTTCTGGTGACTGAACCTGCGCTCTGCGGCAAACAGAGGAAACGATGACCGACACACCAGCATGGTGGTCTTCGATTGCAGGTACACGATAGTATGGCACGCTTCCGGCATTGATGGCTGTTAATTATGACTTACTGCCAGTGTCGCCAGCCGAAGCGGTTTTGTGCCGCAGCAGGCAGAGCATTTTCGCCTTACATGACCACATGAGCACACGACTATCTCGCCTATATGCACTGTACATTAGTCAATCTGTGAAATGACGCCATCCAGCGGAGGAACTCCTGGAGCACCTATGGCAGAAGTACCTGTCATACTCGGCTCGCACAGGACTTGTGAATAACGGGGCTATGCTTTTGATTGGTTCAAGTAAGGAGCGAGCGCTCTAGACTTTCATGTTCTTCTGCGGACACTGCCTCCGAGCGAAAGCATACACCTGATATTGGATTGCATAGGGTCCTTTGGCGCTCTTGCTCGTAACCGAAGTGGTCCAAAACGCAAGAGGAGACAGCCGTTATTGTGTCTATAAGCTTGTCAGGTCGCATAGGGGACACTACGGTGCGCACAAAGTCAATGAGGCCTCAACAGAAGATATTACCTGGGCAGTGGAATGGAAGTGCTTTCGGTTGATATGGCATATTGTACTCTTCGGGCCTTCTATGCAGGATGCTCTAAGGTTTGGAATCAGCACCTCTAAAGAAACGGCCCGAATATCATCATCATAATCATCATCATCATCAGCCTGACTACGTCCACTGCAGGACAAAGGCCTCTCCCATGTTCCACCAGTTAACCCGGTCCTGTGCGTCCTGCTGCCAATTTATACCCGCAAACTTTTTAATCTCATCTGCCCACCTAACCTTCTGTCTCCCCCTAACCCGCTCGCCTTCTCTGGGAATCCAGTTAGTTACCCTTAACGACCAGCGGTTATCCTGTCTACGCGCTACATGCCCGGCCCATGTCCATTTCTTCTTCTTGATTTCAGCTATGATATCCTTAACCCCCATTTGTTCCCTAATCCACTCTGCTCTTTTCTTGTCTCTTAAGGTTACACCTACCATTTTTCTTTCCATTGCTCGCTGCGTCGTCCTCAAAATAAGCTGAACCCTCTTTGTAAGCCTCCAGGTTTCTGCTCCGTAGCTAAGTACCGGCAAGATACAGCTGTTATATACCTTCCTCTTGTGGGATAGTGGCAATCTACCTGTCAAAATTTGAGTGCTCGCCAAATGTGCTCCACCCCATTCTTATTCTTCTAGTTACTTCAATGTCGTGGTTCCGCTCCGCGGTTATTACCTACCCTAAGTAGACATAGTCTTTTACAACTTGAAGTGCACTATTACCTATCTCGAAGCGCTGCTCTTTTCTGAGGTTGTTGTACATTACTTTCGTTTTCTGCAGATTCATTTCAAGACCCACTTTTCTGCTCTCCTTGTCTAACTCCATAATCATGAGTTGCAATTTGTCCCCTGAGTTACTCAGCAATGCAAAGTCATCGGCGAAGCGCAGGTTACTAAGGTACTCTCCATTAACTCTTATTCCTAACTGTTCCCATTCTAGGCATCTGAAAACCTCGTGTAAGCACGCGGTAAATAGCATTGGGGAGATTGTGTCCCCCTACCTTACACCCTTCTTGATTGGTATTCTGTTGCTTTCTTTATGAAGCACTATGGTAGCAGTTGATCCCCTGTAGATTTCTTCCCGGATGTTTATATATACTTCATCGACGCCCTGATTCCGCAGTGTCTGCATGACGGCTGATATTTCTACTGAATCAAACGCCTTCTCGTAATCTATGAAGGCTATGTATAGTGGTTGGTTATATTCTAAGCATTTCTCTATTACCTGATTGATAGTATGAATGTGGTCGATTGTTCAGTAGCCTGTTCGAAATCCTGCTTGTTCCTTTGGTTGATTCAATTCTAATGTTTTTTACTCTGTTAGCAATTACCTTTGTAAATAGCTTGTATACTACAGAGATCAAGCTAATTGGCGTGTAATTCTTCAAGTCGATGCCATCTCCTTTCTTATGTATTAGGGTGATGTTAGCGTTTTTCCAAGACTCTGGTACTCTTCCCGTCAGGAGACACCTCGTAAACAGGGTGGCTAGTTTTTCTAAGACAATCTGTTCTCCATCTTTCAGCAGATCTGATGTTACCTGATTCTCACCAGCAGCCTTGCCTCTTTGCATGCTCTCCAAAGCTTTTATGCCTTCTTCTATCATTACTGGTGGGGTGTCTTCTGGGTTACTGCTAGTTATTTTAGTATTAAAGTCGTGGTTGTACCGGCTACTATACAGATCTTTGTAAAACTCCTCCGCTATTTTAACTATCCTCTCTATATTGCCTTCTTTGTCCCTTAGTGCATACATCCAATTTTTGCCTATTCCAAATTTCCTCTTCACTGCTTTGACGCTTCCTCCGTTTTTCAGAGTGTGTTCAATTCTCTCCATGTTATACCTTCTCACATCGGATGCCATACGCCTATTAATCAACTTCGATAGCTCTGCCAGTTCTATTTTGTCTGTTGCACTTGATACTTTCATGATTTGACACTTCTTAATGAGATTCTTTGTTTCCTGGGTAAGCTTGCCAGTGTCCTGTCTAACTACTCTGCCTCCAACTTCCACTGCACACTCCGTAATAATACTCGTCAGATTCTCATTCATTGTATCTATGCTAAGGTTGGTTTCCTCATTAAAAGCCGAGTACCTGTTCTGAAGCAAGACTCTGAATTCCTGTACTTTCCCTCTCAGTGCTACCTCATTGATTGGCTTCTTTCGTATCAGTTTCTGCCGTTCCTTTCTCAAGTCTAGGCGAATTCGAGACCGTACCATTCTATGGTCACTGCATCGTACCTTGCCAACCACTTCCACATCCTGCACGATGCCTGGTTGTGCACTCATTGTAAAGTCTATTTCGTTCTTATTTTCGCCATTAGGGCTCCTCCATGTCCACTTGCGGTTTCCTCGTTTTTGGTACCCCCTGTTCGGCCCGAATATGGGGTGACTCGAATGGCCCGAGCTGATTTGTCTTTTTCCGAAGCATTCGGTGCACGTCTGCGGTGCGATTCCCACGAGTGGGAGCGAAAACTCCGTCGGGTGCCAACTGTTGATACTGGGCGTGCTGCGTCTTGTCCTCATATGTCGGCAAGACTTGTGGAGCTCCCTCAGACTCACACACTTGATATACCTTGCGCTGTAGGCTCACTTGGACTCACCGACATTTTCCCAAGCTGGACTCGCTCGGACTCACGCTCACTCAAATTTTCTTCACGAGAACTTACTCTGGCTCAGACTTACGGCTCTATCTGAGCCTGAGTGAGTCAAAGTAAATAGACTCATGAGTCCATTAGCCTAAATTTAGCTTTTGCTACCATGGTGTCAGTGCTCTTTAAAACGAATGTTTCACCTAATTGGTGCTCTTTTTGGCGCCTTTTGGTATAGTGCTTTCAAATACAAGTTATGAGTGCTGGCAAACTCGTGAGGTGATTTTTCTTGACAGAGATGACAGCATAAAATACATTGATCAAGAACTTCTCCGGAAGCGTTGGCGGGATCAATTTCAAAGCTCCCTCCTACGTAACTCACGCCTTCCATCAATAAATATTGACGGGGTGTATAAACGACACTACTTGGAATACATATCAGTACACGTTATTATAGAAGTGAATACAAACAAGATCGTAATTCTGAAGGTGAGTAGATAGACTCACTCGTCGACAAATTAAGTGGCACTCAATCAGTTCGACTCGCGAAATATGCAAGAAAAGAGTATTGGAAGACGCTTAAGTTAGCTTTAGCGTGCCATTCAGCGCTAACGCTAAAACAGAACGTGGGGCATGCCAACTGGTGCGCTTTTAGTACAGTGAAAGACATTCCCACTAATGCAAATGCAAGCACCTACGGCACCATTTAGTTATCAAAACTGCCCTGATGAAACCTCAAGTGTGCCACTGAATCATGTTGGCTCGAAGTCACCGTTGCTGCGTCTCCGTGCCACGTTTGGTTCAGTGTTCCATCTGATGACCCAGAACGTATCGTTTTTTTGTGCATATGCCGTAATAGAGTATATTCCGCAAGACCCCTATTACCTGGCTCAGCTTGACTTGCGGCCGCATTTGCCATACCTCGGAAAACAAGCGCATGAGTACAACGTCGCCATCTCTGCGTGGCTACCAAGAATATGAGGGAACCATGTATAGACAGGTTTATTAAGCCTTCTGCAACCCATATCGACTGTTTATCTCGAAAACGTACCTCTCTCGTCGGCGGTATACAGCTGGTGTAGCCTCATTGCTCAAATATGAAACAAATGTACCCAGTATTTGGGAATGAAGAGATTTAACAATACAGGGTAACGACTATGAAGATTACAAGTGAAAAACTCCCGTTTCTGCAGGCACCGCCATCTTGCCCTACGTACAGGATCTCTTGCGTGCGTTAAACGCTAACGCACGGACTCTTGCGTTAGTTCGGGGTATAGGTTAACGTTCTGCACATGCTCAGTTTGGAGCACACAATGCTAACATTAACGCTAACGCTGATTCCTTGCATTTGCTGTTTTTCGCTGTACTAAGACTCGCCAAAATTTTCCCGAACCGACTCACTCAGATTAACACTCATGAAAATTTTATTCACCCGGATTAACTCAGACTCACGTCTCTATCTGAGTCCGAGTGAGCCCGAGTGAGTCGAGTCATGAGGGATTGCTGGCCTATGCCCATCCGCAGTCAAAGAATAAAGCCTCAAAGCAAAACAATTCATTCACGCAATGGCCCATACGGGAGAGCCAGCGCAGCACCCCATTTGCGCTAGCAAGGCACTGAAGTCGGCGATCTGGGACAGCAGCTGCCAGCCATAGCAGTTGGCCACGCCCTTCCTTCGGAAAAGTAAGGGATCAGTCCCCAAGCAGTGCGCGGGCTGCCCTGTTTAATCCTCACAGGTGGGTCACGCGCACAGCCACTGCGCAGAACGTTCTCCTATTTAGAGATAGCCGGTGCACGTGGTTTCCACACCATATAAATAACAAAAAGATAAATAACAACTAAAAGCTCTTGTATAAAACCATTAGACCAATACTTGAACACGCCTGTTGCGTCTGGGATCCTTGGCAGCAGGAGGACATGGAAAGGATTTGAAGAATACAAAATTTAGCTGGGAGGTTTGTTCATGCCAATTATTCCCGCCACTTCAGCTTATCAATTGATTGATATGTGGGGTTTAACGTCCCAAAACCACCATATGATTATGAGAGACGCCGTAGTGGAGGGCTCCGGAAATTTAGACCACCTGGGGTTCTTTAACGTGCACCCAAATCTGAGCACACGGGCACTTCAGCTTATCAAGTGCAGCCACGTAGGCAATACTTACGGATAAAATTTTTTAACATAGTCTATTTCATTGTAACACTAGGTTTAATCGGGATAATTGATTGCATATTCTTAATTACGTATCACCCCGCCTTGATTATGCCTTTAAAATCAAGGAGATAAGATGTAAGACGAACTACTTTAGGATGGCTTTTTTTCCTCGAACAATTCGTCAGTGGAATAAGCTGCCTGAAGATATAGCCACCATTATATCCCCTCATGTATTTGCTTCCTCTGTGCAGAATACGTAGCGTCAATAGTCCTAGCTATCCCCTGTGGTGTATTTGCTTTTGTGTTTTGTACTAAATACTTTTGATGTCGTTGCTTTTTTGTGTAAATGTCTACTTACCGCTGTATCTGTGCAAAGTACCTGATTTTGTTATGGCTATGCTAGTATTTACCCCCTTACTGTAACACCGAAAGGCGCTGGGGGTATTGTAATAAATAAATAAATACAACAAATATGGTAAGCAACCTAAACAGATTTTCCGTGCGTTTACCACACATTGTAATCGTGCACTCAAAAGAAGTCAGTAGTGTTAAGGTTACAACAAGCCGCGCTACTGAACTCGTTGGCATTGTTATTTTTTTCCTTTTCGGGTGCATCGTATTTTATTAGATGCGAAGCAGCTCATTGACTCACCTTTGTAATGCTGTCCTTCCATACGAAAGCGCCGTGCGCCGCAGGTGTTGGCGCGGCGCCAAGTAAATCACGCCGCTGCTGCGCGCTGACGTCACCCTATCTCGCCTGCTGCGTGCTCGCAGTGGCGCCCGCCGCTAGAGTGTACTAGAGTACTGCGGCTCTCTGCTCATCCGTTCGGACGCAAAACTTGCCGTGACCACCACTCGCTACACCACCGACTCGTCAATTCACGCGCAATAAAACTCGCTCGCTGTATTTCATGCTGACCGCTTGAGCCCCCCCCCCCCCCCCCCCGATCTCCGACGACAGCGCAGCTCTGGCCGACTGACTCGCCCTACGCCATCTCCTGACGCTGACAACAGCTCTCGCTGAATGGTACCCCGTCCTCGGACTTCTGCGACCATGTCCATCTTTTCTATCTTTTCCTCACTTCTGTATGTGACTGTCCATGCGCCTCTCTCTCTTCCTGCTCCTCTCTCTATCTCTATACATTTAATTCCTCCCTATCCTTTTTAAGCCCTCCTTACCCCCCTCCCCTGGGCAGAACTGTGGAGGAGCCCTCCTTTAAGGCAGTAACGGAAATGTGCTTCTTTGTTCCTTCTACCCTTTCAAAAGTCACTTATGAAACCTGGCGCGCGCCTAACGTATACGTTGAAACATGTCTGTCCGGGTCACCTACAAGGCAGTCATCATTTAAAACACATCTTCCAGCGATCACCGCAGCACCCGCGTTAGCGCCGTTCCACACGTCACACCACCTGCGCTCAACTCTGCTGTTTCGCATCCCATCAGCGTTTCTTTTAAAAAGATGGTCCAAGTTTTTTCTTACCACCATATATGCTGGTGTACTCATTTTGTAGTTTCGCTAATAATAATGGTGAAATGACCTAACGGCCAAGTTGAAAAGTGAGATTCGACTGATGCCCTTGAAACAAGGTATGTGCTGCACAACACCAACGAAGTGGAAGCATTGAGGTGCAGATGTCCGTATAGCTTCAAGCGCACAACTGTCGCCTATCGCCACTACGTATACATCACTGCCCATGAGCCGTCACTATCGGCTTGTGGGAGTCGCTGACGAAGAATCAGATCGGTTGTTCTTTCGGTCTCGTCGCATATGGTTGAACCATTGTCGGCTGAAGCAGTATCTGTGTTTTTTTCTTTTGTTGACTACAATTCGGTTCCAGCTCAGTCACAATCCGAGAATATCGATTCGTGTTTTGTTCCTGTTAATATTATTGTTCTGGTACGCTTTTCGGTTCGAGTTCAGTTCGACATCCCGAGAAAAAGAACTAAAGTGCATTTATTATAGCTATCAAACTAGCACAAGCGACGAACAGAGGTCCATGGGCATGATCGTCACCCCGCCGTTTGCAGCCACGTGCAGTTTGCCCGAGGTGCCAAATGGCTCGTTCCGGGAGCTGACGACGGAGCGGCCTCTGGATCCGGCGGAGCTGATCGGCCACGGCACTCTGGTGGAGTTGGTGTGCGCCGGAGGCTTCCAAGTTCAGGGACAGCCGGAGCTGCGCTGCTGGCAGGGGGAGTGGACGCCCGGCCTGCTCCCAGAGTGTTTGCCAGGTGCGCTAATGTACATGCTAGTCCAACTTGCTCACGTGTGCACATATGTATGTATGTATACACGTATGTATGTATGTATGTATGTATGTATGTATGTATGTATGTATGTATGTGTAGTGGCGGCGTGTGCCGCCGGTTAATGAACGACTAGACAACTTGAGTGCCCATCGGAACAAAAGCCCCTTTATTCCTACTTGCGCATGCTTATATACATAAAGAACACTGGCGCCACCAGCAGCAGTGCTCGTGAAACCTAAACCAAACAGACCAAAATAAAACGCATTCCCTTCCTTAAAAACAGCCATATGGATTAGTGATTTAGTAGTTTAGTGTGTTAGAACATATGCAAAAAACACTATACAAAAATGCAACCTGTACAATGAACGTAACTATTTAGTACTACAAAATCACACAGTTTACAAAAGGAATCCACCGCACTGGATACGTCCGTTTCATTCACTTTAGCACAACTTCTCTTGCTACACCTAGTAGCCATAACGCTGTGGTGGTAGTCTCTTTCTTGGTGGTTGCACCCTGCGTTGTTGTGCGACTGCTCCTGGAGACTTGGCTGACTGCGTCGCAGCAGGCGACCCATGCGCCTGCGCAGCCAGAGGAGACGTAGGTGCCTGCGCAGCCAGAGGAGACGTGGGTGCCTGCGCAGCCAAAGGAGACGTAGGTGCCTGTGCAGCGTACTCAGCAGACGTAGGTGCCTGTGCAGCGTACTCAGCAGACGTAGGTGACTGTGCAGCGTACTCAGCAGACGTAGGTGCCTGCGCAGCGTACGCAGAAGACGTGGGTGCTTGCGCAGCCGAAGGAGCAGCAGAAGAAGTCCTGGTAGTTATCTCTGGGGTGGGGCCCCCGCATGTAGGCAGCGATCCTCCCCCCCCCCCCCTAGCTGTACCGTTTCCTCCCCACGTATAAAGGGCGGTAGAGGCTCGTGGCACCTTTGAGAACTTGGATTCATTCCACGTTTTGCCGTCAGCCAGGTGAAAAGAAGGTGGTCCCTTCCTGCTGATCACTTCTCTTGGATGGCTGAATTCCAGGTCGCCTTTAAATCTAGTTTGGGTTTCTTCACTCGGACGAAGTCACCAACGTTAACTCTGGTTTCTTTTGCAGCCCTCCGAGCGTCCGTGTATCGTTTGCTGCTCTGTTGCTTTTGCTTTACCCGCTCACGTAGCGCCGGAGTTCCAAGTTAGGGTCATCAAAGAAGGTTACCGACGGATGCCCGACGACATCCAACCGAGTTCTTGGCAGCCGCCCGTGCAGCAGAAGAGCTGCAGCCCTTGCCGTTGTAGCATGCGGTGTGCATTGGTAAACACCCAGATACTCTATTACCACCTGGCGCAAAAATCGCTGCTCAAGAACCGCCACTTCAATGAAGCTTTTTGTTACTCTGTTAAAGCACTCCACTTGACCGTTTGCTTGTGGATAGCATACGGACGAATGTTTGACCTGGATGCCGCGATCTTGAAGAAATACCTCCAACTCCCGAGATGCAAACTGTGGACCATTACCGCAAATAACCTCTTCTGGGTAGCCTTCGCGTGCGAACACAGCGACTAAGAAGCGTATTACTGTGCTGGTTGTCGTCTCGCTACAGAAATGCACTTCGGGCCATTTGGAATAATAATCTACAAGCATGATTGCATATCTGCAATCGTAGGGCACCCTCTCAAATGGGCCTACAATATCCATGCCGAGTTTGAGCCACGGCTGTTCTGGAAAGGGGACCGGTTGCAAGGGTGTAGCTCGCACCTTGACGCTTTTGTCTGCTTCCTGGCATATTCTACACATCTGGATAGCTAGCTCGACTTGGCGGTTCATGCCCGGCCACCAATACTTTTCTCGCAGCCGCGCTTTTGTTCGCACCACTCCGGGATGCGACTCATGTGCTGCAGCGATTAAAGTGGCGTCCCCACAAGTACACGTGCCACCGATCGCACGCCCAAACACAGGCCAACGCTTCCCGTTCTCCTACCGAATATTTCCTCTCAGCTGGCGAAAGGACTCGAGACGCGAAAGCGACAGTGTGCAGTTTATGTCCGTCCACCTGCTGTAGGACCGCTCCAACTCCACACTCTGATGCGTACGTCGACACTAAGACTGGAAGAGATTTATCGAACATTCTCAGTATAGTGCTAGATGCCAGCGCGTCTTGGGTCTTTCTGAAACTAGCGTCTATCTCTTCAGACCAAACTAATCGCTGCCCCTTTCTTCGTAGCACACGCATTGGTTCAACCATGTCAGCGAAATTGGGAATAAACCTAGAATAATATTCGACAAATCCCAGAAATGCTCGAAGGCTGGTTGGATCCGTAGGCGCTGGAGTGTCTCGGATGGAAGCCACCTTTTCCTTTAGCGGCACAATACCGCTTGCGGTGATACTGTGGCCCAAGAACGCAAGCTCCGGCGTATCGATGACGCATTTCGTGTTCAATTTGAGTCCTGCCTCTTTTATGCACCTAAGCACTGCGGTAAGATTCGCCATGTGCTCCTCTCTGCCCTTCCCAAACACAATGATGTCATCGATATAGAAAAGAACGCTGCTGCAGCCCTGCAGAATTTTCGACATCATACTCTGAAAAGCAGATGGTGCCGACGCGAGCCCAGAACACACGCGCTTGAAACGAAAGAGGCCGTCGTGTGTTATAAAAGCCGTTAAATCGCGGCCCTCGGGGTGAAGCATGACCTGATGGTACGCTGATGCAAGGTCAAGCTTGGAAAAGTGGCTTGCCCCCACTAGACTATGCAATAGCTCTTCTGTATGAGGGAGGGGAAAACTATCTGCTACGACGGCTTTGTTTACCTGTCGAAGATATACACAAAAACGGATACCTCCATCTTTCTTTTCAACCACCACAATGGGGGACACCCACTCGGATGCCTCTATTCGCTCTATCACGTCCATTTTTTCCAAGCGGCGCAGTTCTTCCGAGACACGTGGCCGCAGTGAGAGTGGAAGGCGCCTGAGTTTTGAAGCAACTGGCTGAACTGTCGACCGTGTTTTGACGCGATGAACAAAACCCTTTGCGATGCCAAGTCCTGGATCGAAAATAGCACCAAACTCTTCGACTAATTCTGGTGGAAGATGAATGGACTCCTCCGCCCCTGTCTTCACTGTGGTGTGCTCCATTCGAACGCTAGTACGCACCGCTGTCGTTTCAAAGCACTGTAGTGACGACCCATCAATCTGCAGACTGAGCGCCATAATTGCACCAATACCCAAAAGCGAGGTGCCTTGTTCAACGACATAAAAAAAAGCTTTGTTGTGCAGTTATTGTACGTGGCATCAGCAAATAAGCAACCGCACACTGGAATGGGTTTCTTCGAATAGTCCAGTAGCCTAATTCTAGCAGCGGAAAGCTGCTGACCTTCAAAATGCTGCCTAAATAGGTCATGCGTCAAAATCGATACTGATGACCCTGAATCCACGAGTTAAGTTAACTTCGTTTCACCAACTACTACCGATACGTAGATTGCGGGACGAGTGGATGTCGTCACGGCAAGAATGCTCAATACTTCTTCAGTTATCGAACTTTTGTCGTCTAGTTCACGAACAGGAGCAGCGTTTCTGTTGCAGACCGAGCGAAAATGACCCATAATACCGCAACCATGACACCGCTTGTCTTTGGCGGGGCAGCGGAATGAAGATGTGTTGTGCCGAGGTGAACCGCAGTGGTAACACTGGCCCTGTTGGCTGCGCGACCGCTTCGAGGGGTCACTGGCAGAAGATGCGGGCAGAGGGGTGTTTTCGCGAGCATTTATGCTCTGGACATCTGCAGCAGCAAATTATTTGCAATCATTGGTTGCCTGCTCAAACTGCGTCGCTATTAGTACAGCTCGAGCGAACGAAAGAGAAGACCCTTCAAGCAGCAACCGCTCGCGCAAGTTCCGAGATAATATGCTCGCAACAAACTGGTCATGCAAGGAATCTTCCAGAGAAGGAAAAGAGCACGTAGCAGAAAGCTCACGTAACGTAGTAATGTACTCATTTATTGCTTCACCAACTTGCTGCACGCGCCTACCGAACCGGTGCCGTTCGACCACAACATTTGTTGTTGTCGTGAAGTGCGCATGCAGCGCTGCGACAGCGGTATCGTACGACGACGCTTCATGCTGTATCTGAGAACTGTTCTTGACATCTTCCGAATGCGTATCAGTAGTTGGCTCACCGGACTTTGCGTTGGCCGAAGACTGAAGCGGTAGTGTGTGAAATATGCGCTGACCTTCTACGCCTAGGCTGTGGATTAGGAGAGCCTTGCGACGGTCCGGCGCACAGTCCGAAACACCAGATGCGAGCAGAAAATTCTCGGAGATGCGGATCCATTGCGGCCAGGCAATAGCAGGGCGGCCTGGCGTGGGCAGGAACGGGGGTCGTGGTGCTAGTCCGGAAAAACTCATAGCGCGGGAAACAGTCGGCGAAAATGACGAAAATCACACCCCTCCTAAACGAGCATCCTCGTCGCCAATGTAGTGGCGGCGTGTGCCGCCGGTTAATGAACGACTAGACAACTTGAGTGCCCATCGGAACAAAAGCCCCTTTATTCCAACTTGCGCATGCTTATATACATAAACAACACTGGCGCCACCAGCGGCAGTGATTGTGGAACCGAAACCAAACAGATAATTGATTTGTGGGGTTTAACGTCCCAAAACCACCATTTGATTATGAGAGACGCCGTAGTGGAGGGCTCCGGAAATTTTGACCATCAGGGGTTCTTTAGCGTGCACCCAAATCTGAGTACACGGGCCTACAACATTTCCGCCTCCATCGGAAATGCAGCCGCCGCAGCCGGGAATCGAACCCGCGACCTGCGGGTCAGCAGCCGAGTACCTTAGCCATTAGACCACCGCGGTGGGGCCGAAACCAAACAGACCAATATACAACAGTATGTATGTATGTATGTATGTATGTATGTATGTATGTATGTATGTATGTATGTATGTATGTATGTATGTATGTATGTATGTAGGTATGTATGTATGTATGTATGTATGTATTAAAAGTTTGTTCTTATTATTAGTATGTCTAACAAAGGGAACAACACGATCCATTAAAATTGTCTCTTTCCTTCATTCATGATGAGGGTCCTGGTCTCGCAGACCTAATGTTTTCAGGTAGTATTCGAGAGATTATGGGTCAGCTGCCAGCTCGTATTAAGATCACGCGATACGTGACGCCAACAGGCAGAAAACGAGTGGTCCACACTCACTGTCATGGCTACTGGCGGTGCAGACTTGAGTGCTGACTGACATTCCCACGTTTACGTGCAAATACAGGATGTCCCACGATACTTTAGCCAGAGTTTAAAGATATACCAGTACACGTAGTTACAACGCGACAAATTGCATGTTGCTCAACGTTGCCTGAAGTTAGACTATTTTTTGTGTTCTCAAATATTGTTTAATTATATGTGTTAAATTACCGAACGTTTCACGAAACAAATATAGATAAAAATTCAATAAGAAAGTTGTATATCGGTTTGCAAAGCGTCCGATCAAACATTTTTGAACTTTACATCTGTAAAGTATTAGTGTTTTTCTGCTAATTGCGAATGCCCGTGAAATACAAAAAAATACCACGTGACAAACCCGCTCCCACGTCAATGCGCACGATGATTCTAGTGCTTCCTAACGTTCCGCGTACGAACGACCCGCTTCCCTCGCAACGGTTCATGACAGCGATAAGCAGTCACATCGGTTGTCGTTTTTGTGGCCGATAGCAAAACGTGTTCATCGTGAAGCCACCACCATCGTTGCGGCCCTGCCGAGACAGCACAGTGGGGCAAATTCCATGGTCGGCTGCCAATCGAGTGACTGGGCTGCGTATAAGCATCGGCACCGGGTAAACGGAAAACAACCAAGCATCACAACAAGCGGAAGTGCGTTGCGACTGATCGAGTTCACCGATGACGTCAATCGCTGACGTCTTGTCACATTGCCGATGTGGGTGGAGTCACGACGACGGGTCACGCCTTGTTGGTGAGACCACGCGAAAATTTGAAACCAGGTGAACGTGATGTTCTAGCCCCTGTAACTTCCTTAATATAGCACGTATTCGCAAAATTCTTGCGGAAGTATGTTCACAAAGTAAATGTGTGGATATTTCTCTTCACAACAATTTTTGTACATTGGGGTTGTTTACTGGCACTTTAAGTTTTGCTACTTGAGTTGGCACTGCGGCGTCTATGTCTGTGAAGGCCAGGCATATAGTTCGTGTAAGGAGTTGATACAATATCGAATGATATTAGGACCCACTTCTTCGACAAGTGACTTGGCACAAAACATTGTTTAATATAGGTAAAAGATATATGCCAGAATTTTCGAGTTGATTTGAGGAAGCGAATGTTTCAATTTTGAGAGCAGCGATAATTAGCGCGTTGAAGCATAGCCAACAACAAGCAAAGCTTTCTGGAATAATGTTGCTGCTGATGATAAGAGCTGTCAGTTTTAACGTAACAAGCGTTTTGAAATGATGATACAGATGATGAGGACCCCCTTGAAGTAACGCTGTGAGAAATCAAGGGGGCCTTAAATGGCACAAATAATGGTGTTGATGAATGCGTTGAACATGAGGATTACAGCGTGGATGATTGAACGATGATGATGAAAGTCTTAAAAGAGCCGTCAGCAAGCAGCAACGTGAATGGTTACGATGATGATGATAAACGAGTTGAACTTATGATGGTAATGGTGGTTGTACTGAGTAGTGATGATGATAATAATGCGTTCAAAAAGTTGCTGGTAGGAGAAATTCACATGTACAATGAAGAAAGATGATTGACAAAGCGTAACTAGTTTGCCCAGCGTTCACATATGTGGACACTTGTCTTCGTCTATTATTAAAATTAAATTTTGCAGGTTTTGAATTTTTCCACTTACAAATCTATTTTTATTACAAAGGCACAAAAATATTTAGTCCACATGTGTATTGGTTGTTATAAATGACGAGATAAACATTGGAACTCGATATGAATTCATTCAAAGCGTTGTCATTTGAGTAAAGAAACACTCATGTGCGCTCCCTTTTCACTCCTTTGCGGCTTAGAGTGAAGATGTGCGCTCCCAATAGCTAGGTGACCTGCGCCTCTGCTCTTGCATACATTATCACATATAGCGCTTCAGGTACGTGAATGACAGAGTTGGTAGCTTTAGCCGTGAACACGTGAAGGCGTTCCGCTTCCCGCTGGCGTGTCTCTCGCTGAATCAAAGCATTCACTGGCGCGACGTTTGCACCTCGATGTCCGTGTCTTACTGCGGCACTTAATAAAACACTCTTCTTAATAGGTTACGTCACACTCGAAGCAGTACGTGGGAAACACCTGTGGTGTATGTGGAAGTTTCCTGCATGAGACTGCTGAAGTCCACCCAGTCAGCGCTCGGTCGTGTCATGATGCAGTACTTCGCTTAACCATAGCTGCTGGATGAATAAGCACCCTCTTCTTCCTTTCGCAGCTCTCTTGTGTGGTGAAGCAAGTGTAACTGTCTAGGAGGGGTTAAGCCACGGCCGCTGGATGGAAAAGCGCACCGGTTACACTTGGTCCACCCCACAGGAGCACTGCGAAAGGTAGAGGATGTGAGAGACA